>NW_026893172.1:250000-252500 GCF_033815535.1 Pezoporus flaviventris | reverse complement strand
GTGACACCGTTGCAAAGCTGACTGTGTGCTGAAGATGCCCAGCACATGCTTTCCCTCCTGGCTCTTCGACTGTGGGAGCAGACGGCAACCGTTCGTGCTCTACTCACTGTGCTGCTGGGCAGCCGAGAGCAAGCTCCGAAGAGGGCGCTTTCAAATGGACCTTTCGGTATGAAAGCGAGGAGCGACAGCAATGATGGTGACACCGTTGCAAAGCTGACTGTGTGCTGAAGATGCCCAGCACATGCTTTCCCTCCTGGCTCTTCGGCGCTGGGAGCAGAGGCCAGACGTTCGTGCACTAATCGCTGAGCTTCTGGGCAGCTGAGAAGCAGCTTTGGAGAGGTTGCATTCAAATGTACTTTTAGGTATGAAACCGAGGAGTGACAGCAATAATGGTGACAGCATTGCAAAGCTGACTGTGTGCTGAAGATGCCCCGCACATGCTTTCCCTCCTGGCTCTTCGACTGTGGGAGCAGATGGCAACCCTAACCCTAACCCTAACCCAACCCTAACCCTAACCCTAACCCTAACCCTACCCCTAACCCTAACCCTAACCCTAACCCTAACCCTACCCCTAACCCTAACCCTAACCCTAACCATAACCCTAAGCCTAACCCTAACCCCTAACCCTAACCCTAACCCTAACCCTAACCCTAACCCCTAACCCTAACCCCTAACCCTAACCCTAACCCTAACCCTAACCCTAACCCTAAGCTTTCACCAGCTTTCCCTCCTGGCTCTTCGATTGTGGGAGCAGACGGCAACTGTTCGTGCTCTACTCACTGTGCAGCTGGGCAGCCAAGAGCAAGCTCCGAAGAGGGTGCATTCAAATGGACCTTTAGGTATGAAAGCGAGGAGCGACAGCAATGATGGTGACACCGTTGCAAAGCTGACTGTGTGCTGAAGATGCCCAGCACATGCTTTCCCTCCTGGCTCTTCGGATCTGGGAGCAGAAGCCAGACGTTCGTGCACTAATCGTTCTGCCCCTGGGCAGCCGAGAACAAGCTTCGGAGAGGTTGCATTCAAATGGACTTTTAAGTATGAAAGCGAGGAGCGACAGCAATGATGGTGACACCGTTGCAAAGCTGACTGTGTGCTGAAGATGCCCAGCACATGCTTTCCCTCCTGGCTCTTCGGCTCTGGGAGCAGAGGCCAGACGTTCGTGCTCTAATCGCTGTGCTACTTGGCAGCTCAGAGCAAGCTCCGTAGAGGTTGCATTCGAGTGGACTTTTAGGTATGAAAGCGAGGAGCGACAGCAATGATGGTGACACCGTTGCAAAGCTAACTGTGTGCTGAAGATGCCCAGCACATGCTTTCCCTCCTGGCTCTTCGACTGTGGGAGCAGACGGCAACCGTTCGTGCTCTACTCACTGTGCTGCTGGGCAGCCGAGAGCAAGCTCCGAAGAGGGTGCATTCAAATGGACCTTTAGGTATGAAAGCGAGGAGCGACAGCAATGATGGTGACACCGTTGCAAAGCTGACTGTGTGCTGAAGATGCCCAGCACATGCTTTCCCTCCTGGCTCTTCGACTGTGGGAGCAGACGGCAACCGTTCGTGCTCTACTCACTGTGCTGCTGGGCAGCCGAGAGCAAGCTCTGAAGAGGGTGCATTCAAATGGACCTTTAGGTATGACACTGAGGAGCGACAGCAATGATGGTGACACCGTTGCAAAGCTGACTGTGTGCTGAAGATGCCCAGCACATGCTTTCCCTCCTGGCTCTTCGACTGTGGGAGCAGACGGCAACCGTTCGTGCTCTACTCACTGTGCTGCTGGGCAGCCGAGAGCAAGCTCCGAAGAGGGCGCTTTCAAATGGACCTTTCGGTATGAAAGCGAGGAGCGACAGCAATGATGGTGACACCGTTGCAAAGCTGACTGTGTGCTGAAGATGCCCAGCACATGCTTTCCCTCCTGGCTCTTCGGCGCTGGGAGCAGAGGCCAGACGTTCGTGCACTAATCGCTGAGCTTCTGGGCAGCTGAGAAGCAGCTTTGGAGAGGTTGCATTCAAATGTACTTTTAGGTATGAAACCGAGGAGTGACAGCAATAATGGTGACAGCATTGCAAAGCTGACTGTGTGCTGAAGATGCCCCGCACATGCTTTCCCTCCTGGCGCTTCGACTGTGGGAGCAGACGGCAACCCTAACCCTAACCCTAACCCTAACGCAACCCTAACCCTAACCCTAACCCTAACCCTACCCCTAACCCTAACCCTAACCCTAAATCTAACCCTAACCCTAACCCTAACCCTACCCCTAACCCTAACCCTAACCCTAAACCTAACCATAACCCTAAGCCTAACCCTAACCCCTAACCCTAACCCTAACCCTAACCCTAACCCTAACCCCTAACCCTAACCCCTAACCCTAACCCTAACCCTAACCCTAACCCTAACCCTAAGCTTTCACCAGCTTTCCCTCCTGGCTCTTCGATTGTGGGAGCAGACGGCAACTGTTCGTGCTCTACTCACTGTGCAGCTGGGCAGCCGAGAGCAAGCTCCGAAGAGG
>NW_026893171.1:22500-74161 GCF_033815535.1 Pezoporus flaviventris | reverse complement strand
AGACTATTACCCGCTGCTGGTCTTCCAGACAGGTGCGGAGGAAGCTGCTTCCCGCAGTCTGAGCAGGATGAAGAAAGACTACGGGGTCTTGGGCCGGATGGTGAAAGAGTCTGGGGCTCAAGTGATCTTCTCCTCTCTCCTTCCATCTTCCACTGATGTGGGAAGGAATGGGAAGATTCAGTTCATGAACAATTGGCTTCGAGACTGGTGCTACAGGCAGGGCTTTGGATTCTTTGATAACGGCTGTTTTTACAGGGCACCAGTCTGGACAATGACAAGTGAGAAACGTTTGTCTCACAGAGGGAAAAGGATGCTGGGGCACGAATTAGCAGGGCTCATTTGGAGAGCTTTAAACTAGATTCGAAGGGGGATCGGCTTGTAGCTGGGCTTGCCCCAGTGGGGCAGCGCTCCAGAATTAATGAAGACTGGGAGGCCTCCTACAATCCTAGGGTGAAATCGGTGTGCTCAGCTCGCTCCCTGAAATGCCTGTACACCAATGCGCGCAGCATGGGAAATAAGCAGGAGGAGTTGGAAACCTGTGTTAAGTCAGGAGATTATGATCTGGTGGCAATTACAGAGACATGGTGGGACAGCTCACATGACTGGAATATAGTCATGGAAGGCTATGTCCTTTTCAGGAAAGACAGGCCAGCCAGGCGGGGTGGTGGGGTTGCTCTTTATGTGCGGGAGGAACTACAGTGCACCAAGTTCTGTCCAGGGACAGATGATGAGCGAGTTGAGAGTCTGTGGGTGAGAATTAAGGGGCAGGCTGCAGGGGGGATACTGTTGTAGGTGTCTGTTACAGACCACCGGATCAGGGTGAGGAAGTTGACGAGGCCTTCTACAGGCAGCTGAGAGCGGCCTCACAGTCACAGGCTGTGGTCATCGTGGGGGATTTTAACTTCCCTGATGTTTGCTGGAAGGACCACTCGGCAACCCAGCCGCAGTCCAGGAGGTTCCTCCAGTGTATGGATGATAACTTCCTCCTGCAAATGGTGGATGAGCCAACCAGGAGAGGAGCGCTGCTGGATCTCATCCTCACTAACAAGGAGGATCTGGTCGAAGCAGTAAGGGTTGAGGGCTGCCTTGGTTGCAGCGACCACGAGATGGTGGAGTTCAGGATCTTGTGTGGCAGGACTAGTAGAATACCAAGTAGAATTGCAACCCTGGACTTTAGCAGGGCAAACTTTGGCCTTTTCAAGCAATTGCTAGGGGAAATCCCATGGGCAGGGCTGCTTGAAGGTAAAGGGGCCCAAGATAGTTGGTTGACATTCAAGGACTGCTTTTTCCGTGCTCAAGATCGGAGCATCCCGACACGTAGGAAGTCAAGGAAGAGGGCCAAGAGACCTGCGTGGCTAAATAGGGAATTGCTGGGTATGCTCAAGTGGAAGAGGAGAGTTTACAGGTCATGGAAGGAGGGGCTGGCCACTTGGGAGGAATATAAGGCTGCTGCTAGAGGATGTAGGAAGGCAGCTAGGAGGACTAAGGCATCCTTAGAATTAAACCTGGCAAGAAGGGTCAAGGACAGCAAAAAGAGCTTTTTTAAATACATGGCAGACAAAACTAACACCAGAGGCAATGTAGGCCCACTGATGAACGAGATGGGTGCCCTGGTGACAGAAGATAAAGAGATGGCAGAGTTACTGAATGCCTTCTTTGTCTCTGTCTACTCTGCTGCGGGCAGTCCTGAAGAGCCCTGTACCCCTGAGACCTTAGATGAAGTCAGGTCGACGGAGCGGTTTGCCTTAGTCGATGAGGAATGGGTTAGAGACCAGTTGAGCAATCTGGACATCCATAAATCCATGGGTCCAGATGGGATGCACCCGCGGGTGCTGAGGGAACTGGCAGAAGTCATTGCTAGACCATTCTCCATCATCTTTACCAAGTCTTGGGAAACGGGAGAGGTGCCTGAGGACTGGAGGAAAGCAAATGTCACTCCAGTCTTCAAAAAGGGCAAGAAGGAGGACCCGGGTAACTATAGACCGGTCAGCCTCACCTCCATCCCTGGGAAAGTGATGGAACACCTTATCCTTGGTACCACCTTAAGGCATATCAAGGATAAGAAGGTTATGAGGGGCAGTCAACATGGCTTCACCAGGGGGAAATCATGTTTGACCAATCTCTTAGCCTTTTATGAGGAAATAACACGGTGGATGGATGATGGCAGAGCGGTGGATGTGGTCTACCTTGACCTCAGCAAAGCATTTGACACAGTCTCCCACAGCATCCTCACGGCTAAAATGAAGAAGTGTGGACTGGATGATCAGGTAGTGAGGTGGACTGCGAACTGGCTGAAGGAGAGAAGCCAGAGAGTTGTAGTCTATGGGGCTGAGTCTAGTTGGAGGCCTGTAACTAGTGGAGTGCCTCAAGGGTCAGTACTGGGACTGGTATTATTTAATATATTCATCAATGATTTAGATGAGGGAATTGAGTGTACTATCAGCAAGATTGCTGATGACACTAAGCTGGGAGGAGTGGCTGACACGCCAGAAGGCTGTGCTGCCATCCAGCGAGACCTGGATAGGCTGGAGAGTTGGACAGGGAGTAACTTGATGAAATATAACAAGGGAAAGTGTAGAGTCCTGCATCTGGGCAGGAACAACCCCAGGTTCCAGTATAGGTTGGGGAACGACCTGTTAGAGAGCAGTATAGGGGAGAGGAACCTGGGGGTCCTAGTGGACGACAGGATGACCATGAGCCAACACTGTGCCCTTGTGGCTAAGAAGGCCAATGGCATCCTGGGGTGTATTAGAAGGGCGGTGGTTAGTAGGTCGAGAGAGGTCCTCCTTCCCCTCTACTCTGCCCTGGTGAGACCGCATCTGGAGTATTGTGTCCAGTTCTGGGCCCCTCAGTTCAAGAAGGACAGGGAGCTGCTGGAGAGAGTCCAGCTCAGGGCAACGAAGATGATTAGGGGAGTGGAACATCTTCCTTATGAGGAAAGACAGAGGGAGCTGGGTCTCTATAGTTTGGAGAAGAGGAGACTGAGGGGTGACCTTATAAGTGTCTATAAATATATAAAGGGGGAATGTCACGAGGACGGAGCCAGGCTCTACTCAGTGGCAAACAATGATAGGACAAGGGGTAATGGGTACAAACTGGAACACAAGAGGTTCCACTTAAACTTGAGAAGAAACTTCTTCTCAGTGAGGGTGACGGAACACTGCAACAGGCTGCCCAGGGAGGTTGTGGAGTCTCCTTCCCTGGAGACATTCAAAACCCGCCTGGACGCATTCCTGTGTAACATTATCTAGGTGTTCCTGCTCCGGCAGGGGGATTGGACTAGATGATCTTTCGAGGTCCCTTCCAATCTCTAACATACTGTGATACTGTGATACTGTGAAAAGCATTTGAATGGAATCAGTCCAGAACCTGCTCTGTGCTGCGCATCAACACAGTCAGCACAGAACGAACAGTGGCATCTGCTCACACGGCAGAAGGACCAGCAGGGAAAGCTGGTGCTGGGCCTCTTCAGCACACAGTCAGCTTTGCAATGCTGTCACCATCATTGCAGTCTCTCCTCGGTTTCATACCTAAAAGTCCATTTGAATCCAAATTCTCAGCTGGTCGTTCTCAGCTGCCCAGCAGCACAGTGAGTACAGCACGAACGTTTGGCCTCTGCTCCCACAGCAGAAGAGCCAGGATTGAAAGCTGGTGGTGGGCCTGTTCAGCACACAATCACCTTTGCATCAGTGCCTCCACCATTACTTTCACTGCTCAATTTCATACAGGAAAAGCATTTGAATGGAATCAGTACATAGCCTGCTCTCTTCTGGCAGCAACACAGTCAGCACAGAATGAACAGTGGCATCTGCTCCCACAGCAGAAGGACCAGCAGGGATACCTGGTGATGGGCCTCTTCAACACACAGTCAGCTTTGCAACGGTGTCACCATCATTGCAGTCTCTCCTCGGTTTCATACCTAAAAGTCCATTTGAATCCAAATTCTCAGGTGGTCTCTGTCAGCTGCCCAGCAGCATAGTGAGTACAGCACGAACGTTTGGCCTCTGCTCCCACAGCAGAAGAGCCAGGAGGGAAAGCTGGTGCTGGGCCTGTTCAGCACACAATCACCTCTGCATCGGTGCCTCCATCATTGCTTTCACTGCTCACTTTCATACAGGAAAAGCATTTGAATGGAATCAGTCCAGAGCCTGCTCTCTGCTGCGCAGCAACACAGTCAGCACTGAATGAACGTTTTGCCTCTGCTTCCACAGCAGAAGGACCAGCAGGGAAAGCTGGTGCTGGGCCTCTTCAGCACACACTCAGCTTTGCAACGGGGTCACCATTATTGCAGTCTCTCCTCGGTTTCATACCTAGAAGTCCATTTGAATCAAAAATCTCAGGTGGTCACTCTCAGCTGCCCAGCAGCACAGTGAGTACAGCACGAACGTTTGGCCTCTGCTCCCACAGCAGAAGAGCCAGCAGAGAAAGCTGGTGATGGGCCTGTTCAGCACAAAATCACCTCTGCATCGGTGCATCCATCCTTGCTTTCACTGCTCACATTCATACAGGAAAAGCATTTGAATGGAATCAGTCCAGAGCCTGCTCTCTGCTGCGCAGCAACACAGTCAGCACAGAAAGAACAGTGGCCTCTGCTCCCACAGCAGAGGGACCAGCAGGGAAATCTAGTGCTGGGCTTCTTCAGCACACACTCAGCTTTGCAACGCTGTCACCATCATTGCAGTCTCTCCTCAGTTTCATACCTAAAAGTCTGTTTGAATCCAAAATCTCAGGTGGTCTCTCTCAGCTGCCCAGCAGCACAGTGAGTACAGCACGAATGTTTGGCCACTGCTCCCACAGCAGAAGAGCCAGGATTGAAAGCTGGTGCTGGGCCTGTTCAGCACACAATCACCTCTGCATCGATGCCTCCATCATTGCTTTCACTGCTCATTTTCATACAGGAAAAGCATTTGAATGGAATCAGTCCAGAGCCTGCTCTCTGCTGCGCAGCAACACAGTCAGCACAGAAAGAACAGTGGCATCTGCTCCCACAGCAGAGGGACCAGCAGGGAAAGCTAGTGCTGGGCCTCTTCAGGACACAGGCAGCTTTGCAACGGGGTCACCATCATTGCAGTCTCTCCTCGGTTTCATACCTAAAAGTCCGTTTGAATCCAAATTCTCAGGTGGACTCTCTCAGCTGCCCAGAAGCACAGTGAGTACAGCACCAACGTTTGGCCTCTGCTAACACAGCAGAAGAGCCACGATTTAAAGCTGGTGTTGGGCCTGTTCAGCACACAATCACCTCTGCATCGGTGCCTCCATCATTGCTTTCACTGCTCACATTCATACAGGAAAAGCATTTGAATGGAATCAGTCCAGAGGCTGCTCTCTGCTGCGCAGCAACACAGTCAGCACAGAATGAACAGTGGCATCTGCTCCCACAGCAGAAGGACCAGCAGGGAAAGCTAGTGCTGGGCCTCATCAGCAAGCAAGCAGCTTTGCAGTGGTGTCACCATCTTTGCAGTCTCTCCTCGGTTTCATCCCTAAAAGTCCATTTGAATCCAAATTCTCAGGTGGTCTCTCTCAGCTGCCCAGCAGCACAGTGAGTACAGCACGAACGTTTGGCCTCTGCTCCCACAGCAGAAGAGCCAGGAGGGAAAGCTGATGCTGGGCCTGTTCAGCACACAATCCCCTTTACAATGGTGCCTCCATCGACGCTTTCACTGCCCACATTCATACAGGAAAAGCATTTGAATGGAATCAGTCCAGAGACTGTTCTCTGCTGCGCAGCAACACAGTCAGCACAGAATGAACAGTGGCATCTGCTCCAACAGCAGAAGGACCAGCAGGGAAAGCTAGTGCTGGGGCTCTTCAGCACACAGTCACCTTTGCAACAGTGACACCATCATTGCAGTCTCTCCTCGGTTTCATACCTAAAAGTCCATTTGAATCCAAATTCTCGGGTGGTCTCTCTCAGCTGCCCATCAGCTCAGTGAGTACAGCACGAACGTTTGGCCTCTGCTCCCACAGCAGAAGAGCCAGGATTGAAAGCTGGTGCTGGGCCTGCTCAGAGCACAATCACCTTTACATTGGTGCCCCCGTGGTTGCTTTCACTGCTCACTTTCATTCAGGAAAAGCATTTGAATGGAATCAGTCCAGAGGCTGATCTCTGCAGCGCAGCAACACAGTCAGCACAGAATGAACAGTGGCATCTGCTCCCACAGCAGAAGGACCAGCAGGGAAAGCTACTGCTGGGCCTCTTCAGCACAGAAGCAGCTTTGCAACGGTGTCACCATCATTGCAGTCTCTCCTCGGTTTCATACCTAAAAGTCCATTTGAATCCAAATTCTCAGGTGCTCTCTCAGCTGCCCAGCAGCACAGTGAGTACAGCACGAACGTTTGGCCTCTGCTCCCACAGCAGAAGAGCCAGGATTGAAAGCTGGGGCTGGACCTGTTCAGCACACAATCACCTTTACATCGGTGCCTCCATCGCTGATTTCACTGCTCACTTTCATACAGGAAAAGCATTTGAATGGAATCAGTCCAGAGCCAGCTCTCTGCTGGCAGCAACACAGTCAGCACAGAATGAACAGTGGCATCTGCTCACACGGCAGAAGGACCATCAGGGGAAGCTAGTGCTGGGCCTCTTCAGCACACAAGCAGCTTTGCAACGGTGTCACCATCATTGCAGTCTCTCCTCGGTTTCATACCTAAAAGTCCATTTGAATACAAATTCTCAGATGGTCTCTCTCAGATGCCCAGCAGCACAGTGAGTACAGCACGAACGTTTGGTCTCTCCTCCCACAGCAGAATAGCCAGGATTTTAAGCTGGTGTTTGGCCTGTTCAGCACACAATCAGCTTTACATTGGTGCCTCCATCGCTGATTTCACTGCTCACATTCATACAGGAAAAGCATTTGAATGGAATCATTCCAGAACCTGCTCTCTGCTGCGCAGCAACACAGTCAGCACAGAATCAACAGGGGCATCTGCTCCCACAGCAGAAGGACCAGGAGGGAATGCTAGTGCTGGGCCTCTTCAGCACACAAGCAGCTTTGCAACGGTGTCACCATCATTGCAGTCTCTCCACGGTTTCATACCTAAAAGTCCCTTTGAATCGAAATTCTCAGGTGGTCACTCTCAGCTGCCCAGCAGCACAGTGAGTACAGCACGAACGTTTGGCTTCTGCTCCCACAGCAGAAGAGCCAGGGTTGAAAGCTGGTGCTGGACCCGCTCAGCACACAATCACCTTTACATTGGTGCCTCCATCGTTGCTTTCACTGCTCACTTTCATACAGGAAAAGCATTTGAATGGAATCAGTCCAGATCCTGCTCTCTGCTGGCAGCAACACAGTCAGCACAGAATGAACAGTGGCATCTGCTCCCACAGCAGAAGGACCAGCAGGGAAAGCTAGTGCTGGGCCTCTTCAGCACACAGTCAGCTTTGCAACGGTGTCACCATCATTTCAGTCTCTCCTCGGTTTCATACCTAAAAGTCCATTTGAATCCAAATTCTCAGGTGGTGTCTCTCAGCTGCCCAGCAGCACAGTGAGTACAGCACGAACGTTTGGCCTCTGCTCCCACAGCAGAAGAGCCAGGATTGAAAGCTGGTGCTGGACCTGTTCAGCACACAATCACTTTTACATCGGTGCCTCCATCGTTGCTTTCACTGCTCACATTCATGCAGGAAAAGCGCTTGAATGGAATCAGCCCAGAGGCTGCTCTCTGCTGAGCAGCAACACAGTCAGCATAGAATGAGTGGTGGCATCTGCTCCCACAGCAGAAGGACCAGCAGGGAAAGCTACTGCTGGGCCTCTTCAGCACACAGTCAGCTTTGCAAGGGGGTCACCATCATTGCAGTCTCTCCTCGGTTTCATCCCTAAAAGTCCATTTGAATCCAAATTCTCAGGTGGTCTCTCTCAGCTGCCCAGCAGCACAGTGAGTACAGCACGAACGTTTGGCATCTGCTCCCACAGCAGAAGAGCAAGGATTGAAAGCTGGTGCTGGACCTGTTCAGCACACAATCACCTTTACATTCGTGCCTCCATCGTTGCTTTCACTGCTCACTTTCATACAGGAAAAGCATTTGAATAGAATCAGTCCAGAGCCTGCTCTCTGCTGCGCAGCAACACAGTCAGCACAGAATGAACAGTGGCATCTGCTCCCACGGCAGAAGGACCAGCAGGGAAAGCTAGTGCTGGGCCTCTTCAGCACACAAGCAGCTTTGCAACGGGGTCACCATCATTGCAGTCTCTCCTCGGTTTCATACCTAAAAGTCCATTTGAATCCAAATTCTCAGGTGGTGTCTCTCAGCTGCCCAGCAGCACAGTGAGTACAGCACGAACGTTTGGCCTCTGCTCCCACAGCAGAAGAGCCAGGATTGAAAGCTGGTGCTGGACCTGTTCAGCACACAATCCCCTTTACATTGGTGCATCCATCGTTGCTTTCACTGCTCACTTTCATACAGGAAAAGCATTTGAATGGAATCAGTCCAGAGCCTGCATTCTGCTGCGCATCAACACAGTCAGCACAGAATGAACAGTGGCATCTGCTCACACGGCAGATGGATCATCAGGAAAAGCTAGTGCTGGGCCTCTTCAGCACACAAGCAGCTTTGCAACGGGGTCACCATCATTGCAGTCTCTCCTCGGTTTCATACCTAAAAGTCCATTTGAATCCGAATTCTCAGGTGGTGTCTCTCAGCTGCCCAGCAGCACAGTGAGTACAGCACGAACGTTTGGCCTCTGCTCCCACCGCAGAAGAGCCAGGATTGAAAGCTGGTGCTGGAACTGTTCAGCACACAATCACCTTTACATTGGTGCCTCCATCGTTGCTTTCACTGCTCACTTTCATACAGGAAAAGCATTTGAATGGAATCAGTCCAGAGCCTGCTCTCTGCTGCGCAGCAACACAGTCAGCACAGAATGAACAATGGCATCTGCTCACACGGCAGAAGGACCAGGAGGGAAAGCTAGGGCTCTGTCTCTTCAGCACACAAGCAGCTTTGCAACGGGGTCACCATCATTGCAGTCTCTCCTCGGTTTCATACCTAGAGGTCCATTTGAATCCAAATTCTCAGGTGGTCTCTCTCAGCTGCCCAGCAGCACAGTGAGTACAGCACGAACGTTTGGCATCTGCTCCCACAGCAGAAAAGCAAGGATTGAAAGCTGGTGCTGGACCTGTTCAGCACACAATCACCTTTACATTGGTGCATCCATCGTTGCTTTCACTGCTAACACTCATAGAGGAAAATCATTTGAATAGAATCAGTCCAGAGCCTGCTCCCTGCTGGCAGCAACACAGCACAGAATGAACAGTGGCATCTGCTCACACGGCAGAAGGACCAGCAGGGAAAGCTAGTGCTGTGTCTCTTCAGCACACAAGCAGCTTTGCAAAGGGGTCACCATCATTGCAGTCTCTCCTTGGTTTCATACCAAAAAGTCCATTTGAATCCAAATTCTCAGGTGGTGTCTCTCAGCTGCCCAGCAGCACAGTGAGTACAGCACGAACGTTTGGCCTCTGCTCCCACAGCAGAAGACCCAGGATTGAAAGCTGGTGCTGGACCTGTTCAGCACACAATCACCTTTACATTGGTGCATCCATCGTTGCTTTCACTGCTCACTTTCATACAGGAAAAGCATTTGAATGGAATCAGTCCAGAGGCTACTCTCTGCTGCGCAGGAACACAGTCAGCACAGAATGAACAGTGGCATCTGCTCACAAGGGAGAAGGATCATCAGGGAAAGCTAGTGCTGTGTCTCTTCAGCACACAAGCAGCTTTGCAACGGGGTCACCATTATTGCAGTCTCTCCTCGGCTTCATACCTAAAAGTCCATTTGAATCCAAATTCTCAGGTGGTCTCAGCTGCCCAGCAGCACAGTGAGTACAGCACGAATGTTTGGCATCTGCTCCCACAGCAGAAGAGCCAGGATTGAAAGCTGGTGCTGGACCTGTTCAGCAGACAATGCCCTTTACATTGGTGCCTCCATCGTTGCTTTCACTGCTAACACTCATACAGGAAAAGCATTTGAATAGAATCAGTCCAGAGCCTGCTCCCTGCTGGCAGCAACACAGCACAGAATGAACAGTGGCATCTGCTCACACGGCAGAAGGACCAGCAGGGAAAGCTAGGGCTATGTCTCTTCAGCACACAAGCAGCTTTGCAACGGGGTCACCATCATTGCAGTCTCTCCTCGGTTTCATACCTAAAAGTCCATTTGAATCCAAATTCTCAGGTGGTCTCAGCTGCCCAGCAGCACAGTGAGTACAGCACGAACGTTTGGCCTCTGCTCCCACAGCAGAAGAGCCAGGATTGAAAGCTGGTGCTGGACCTGTTCAGCACACAATCCCCTTTACATTGGTGCATCCATCGTTGCTTTCACTGCTCACTTTCATACAGGAAAAGCATTTGAATGGAATCAGTCCAGAGCCTGCATTCTGCTGCGCATCAACACAGTCAGCACAGAATGAACAGTGGCATCTGCTCACACGGCAGATGGATCATCAGGAAAAGCTAGTGCTGGGCCTCTTCAGCACACAAGCAGCTTTGCAACGGGGTCACCATCATTGCAGTCTCTCCTCGGTTTCATACCTAAAAGTCCATTTGAATCCAAATTCTCAGGTGGTGTCTCTCAGCTGCCCAGCAGCACAGTGAGTACAGCACGAACGTTTGGCCTCTGCTCCCACCGCAGAAGAGCCAGGAGTGAAAGCTGGTGCTGGAACTGTTCAGCACACAATCACCTTTACATTGGTGCCTCCATCGTTGCTTTCACTGCTCACTTTCATACAGGAAAAGCATTTGAATGGAATCAGTCCAGAGCCTGCTCTCTGCTGCGCAGCAACACAGTCAGCACAGAATGAACAATGGCATCTGCTCACACGGCAGAAGGACCAGGAGGGAAAGCTAGTGCTGTGTCTCTTCAGCACACAAGCAGCTTTGCAACGGGGTCACCATCATTGCAGTCTCTCCTCGGTTTCATACCTAGAGGTCCATTTGAATCCAAATTCTCAGGTGGTCTCTCTCAGCTGCCCAGCAGCACAGTGAGTACAGCACGAACGTTTGGCATCTGCTCCCACAGCAGAAAAGCAAGGATTGAAAGCTGGTGCTGGACCTGTTCAGCACACAATCACCTTTACATTGGTGCATCCATCGTTGCTTTCACTGCTAACACTCATAGAGGAAAATCATTTGAATAGAATCAGTCCAGAGCCTGCTCCCTGCTGGCAGCAACACAGCACAGAATGAACAGTGGCATCTGCTCACACGGCAGAAGGACCAGCAGGGAAAGCTAGTGCTGTGTCTCTTCAGCACACAAGCAGCTTTGCAAAGGGGTCACCATCATTGCAGTCTCTCCTTGGTTTCATACCAAAAAGTCCATTTGAATCCAAATTCTCAGGTGGTGTCTCTCAGCTGCCCAGCAGCACAGTGAGTACAGCACGAACGTTTGGCCTCTGCTCCCACAGCAGAAGAGCCACGATTGAAAGCTGGTGCTGGACCTGTTCAGCACACAATCACCTTTACATTGGTGCATCCATCGTTGCTTTCACTGCTCACTTTCATACAGGAAAAGCATTTGAATGGAATCAGTCCAGAGGCTACTCTCTGCTGCGCAGGAACACAGTCAGCACAGAATGAACAGTGGCATCTGCTCACACGGGAGAAGGATCATCAGGGAAAGCTAGTGCTGTGTCTCTTCAGCACACAAGCAGCTTTGCAACGGGGTCACCATCATTGCAGTCTCTCCTCGGCTTCATACCTAAAAGTCCATTTGAATCCAAATTCTCAGGTGGTCTCAGCTGCCCAGCAGCACAGTGAGTACAGCACGAATGTTTGGCATCTGCTCCCACAGCAGAAGAGCCAGGATTGAAAGCTGGTGCTGGACCTGTTCAGCACACAATCACTTTTACATCGGTGCCTCCATCGTTGCTTTCACTGCTCACATTC
The DNA here is from genome assembly GCF_033815535.1 of Pezoporus flaviventris. Classification (NCBI taxonomy): domain Eukaryota; kingdom Metazoa; phylum Chordata; class Aves; order Psittaciformes; family Psittacidae; genus Pezoporus; species Pezoporus flaviventris. Next base: position 62,280 of record NW_026893171.1, on the reverse strand, counting down.
ATGCAGGAAAAGCGCTTGAATGGAATCAGCCCAGAGGCTGCTCTCTGCTGAGCAGCAACACAGTCAGCATAGAATGAGTGGTGGCATCTGCTCCCACAGCAGAAGGACCAGCAGGGAAAGCTACTGCTGGGCCTCTTCAGCACACAGTCAGCTTTGCAAGGGGGTCACCATCATTGCAGTCTCTCCTCGGTTTCATCCCTAAAAGTCCATTTGAATCCAAATTCTCAGGTGGTCTCTCTCAGCTGCCCAGCAGCACAGTGAGTACAGCACGAACGTTTGGCATCTGCTCCCACAGCAGAAGAGCAAGGATTGAAAGCTGGTGCTGGACCTGTTCAGCACACAATCACCTTTACATTCGTGCCTCCATCGTTGCTTTCACTGCTCACTTTCATACAGGAAAAGCATTTGAATAGAATCAGTCCAGAGCCTGCTCTCTGCTGCGCAGCAACACAGTCAGCACAGAATGAACAGTGGCATCTGCTCCCACGGCAGAAGGACCAGCAGGGAAAGCTAGTGCTGGGCCTCTTCAGCACACAAGCAGCTTTGCAACGGGGTCACCATCATTGCAGTCTCTCCTCGGTTTCATACCTAAAAGTCCATTTGAATCCAAATTCTCAGGTGGTGTCTCTCAGCTGCCCAGCAGCACAGTGAGTACAGCACGAACGTTTGGCCTCTGCTCCCACAGCAGAAGAGCCAGGATTGAAAGCTGGTGCTGGACCTGTTCAGCACACAATCCCCTTTACATTGGTGCATCCATCGTTGCTTTCACTGCTCACTTTCATACAGGAAAAGCATTTGAATGGAATCAGTCCAGAGCCTGCATTCTGCTGCGCATCAACACAGTCAGCACAGAATGAACAGTGGCATCTGCTCACACGGCAGATGGATCATCAGGAAAAGCTAGTGCTGGGCCTCTTCAGCACACAAGCAGCTTTGCAACGGGGTCACCATCATTGCAGTCTCTCCTCGGTTTCATACCTAAAAGTCCATTTGAATCCGAATTCTCAGGTGGTGTCTCTCAGCTGCCCAGCAGCACAGTGAGTACAGCACGAACGTTTGGCCTCTGCTCCCACCGCAGAAGAGCCAGGAGTGAAAGCTGGTGCTGGAACTGTTCAGCACACAATCACCTTTACATTGGTGCCTCCATCGTTGCTTTCACTGCTCACTTTCATACAGGAAAAGCATTTGAATGGAATCAGTCCAGAGCCTGCTCTCTGCTGCGCAGCAACACAGTCAGCACAGAATGAACAATGGCATCTGCTCACACGGCAGAAGGACCAGGAGGGAAAGCTAGGGCTCTGTCTCTTCAGCACACAAGCAGCTTTGCAACGGGGTCACCATCATTGCAGTCTCTCCTCGGTTTCATACCTAGAGGTCCATTTGAATCCAAATTCTCAGGTGGTCTCTCTCAGCTGCCCAGCAGCACAGTGAGTACAGCACGAACGTTTGGCATCTGCTCCCACAGCAGAAAAGCAAGGATTGAAAGCTGGTGCTGGACCTGTTCAGCACACAATCACCTTTACATTGGTGCATCCATCGTTGCTTTCACTGCTAACACTCATAGAGGAAAATCATTTGAATAGAATCAGTCCAGAGCCTGCTCCCTGCTGGCAGCAACACAGCACAGAATGAACAGTGGCATCTGCTCACACGGCAGAAGGACCAGCAGGGAAAGCTAGTGCTGTGTCTCTTCAGCACACAAGCAGCTTTGCAAAGGGGTCACCATCATTGCAGTCTCTCCTTGGTTTCATACCAAAAAGTCCATTTGAATCCAAATTCTCAGGTGGTGTCTCTCAGCTGCCCAGCAGCACAGTGAGTACAGCACGAACGTTTGGCCTCTGCTCCCACAGCAGAAGACCCAGGATTGAAAGCTGGTGCTGGACCTGTTCAGCACACAATCACCTTTACATTGGTGCATCCATCGTTGCTTTCACTGCTCACTTTCATACAGGAAAAGCATTTGAATGGAATCAGTCCAGAGGCTACTCTCTGCTGCGCAGGAACACAGTCAGCACAGAATGAACAGTGGCATCTGCTCACAAGGGAGAAGGATCATCAGGGAAAGCTAGTGCTGTGTCTCTTCAGCACACAAGCAGCTTTGCAACGGGGTCACCATTATTGCAGTCTCTCCTCGGCTTCATACCTAAAAGTCCATTTGAATCCAAATTCTCAGGTGGTCTCAGCTGCCCAGCAGCACAGTGAGTACAGCACGAATGTTTGGCATCTGCTCCCACAGCAGAAGAGCCAGGATTGAAAGCTGGTGCTGGACCTGTTCAGCAGACAATCCCCTTTACATTGGTGCCTCCATCGTTGCTTTCACTGCTAACACTCATACAGGAAAAGCATTTGAATAGAATCAGTCCAGAGCCTGCTCCCTGCTGGCAGCAACACAGCACAGAATGAACAGTGGCATCTGCTCACACGGCAGAAGGACCAGCAGGGAAAGCTAGGGCTATGTCTCTTCAGCACACAAGCAGCTTTGCAACGGGGTCACCATCATTGCAGTCTCTCCTCGGTTTCATACCTAAAAGTCCATTTGAATCCAAATTCTCAGGTGGTCTCAGCTGCCCAGCAGCACAGTGAGTACAGCACGAACGTTTGGCCTCTGCTCCCACAGCAGAAGAGCCAGGATTGAAAGCTGGTGCTGGACCTGTTCAGCACACAATCCCCTTTACATTGGTGCATCCATCGTTGCTTTCACTGCTCACTTTCATACAGGAAAAGCATTTGAATGGAATCAGTCCAGAGCCTGCATTCTGCTGCGCATCAACACAGTCAGCACAGAATGAACAGTGGCATCTGCTCACACGGCAGATGGATCATCAGGAAAAGCTAGTGCTGGGCCTCTTCAGCACACAAGCAGCTTTGCAACGGGGTCACCATCATTGCAGTCTCTCCTCGGTTTCATACCTAAAAGTCCATTTGAATCCAAATTCTCAGGTGGTGTCTCTCAGCTGCCCAGCAGCACAGTGAGTACAGCACGAACGTTTGGCCTCTGCTCCCACCGCAGAAGAGCCAGGAGTGAAAGCTGGTGCTGGAACTGTTCAGCACACAATCACCTTTACATTGGTGCCTCCATCGTTGCTTTCACTGCTCACTTTCATACAGGAAAAGCATTTGAATGGAATCAGTCCAGAGCCTGCTCTCTGCTGCGCAGCAACACAGTCAGCACAGAATGAACAATGGCATCTGCTCACACGGCAGAAGGACCAGGAGGGAAAGCTAGTGCTGTGTCTCTTCAGCACACAAGCAGCTTTGCAACGGGGTCACCATCATTGCAGTCTCTCCTCGGTTTCATACCTAGAGGTCCATTTGAATCCAAATTCTCAGGTGGTCTCTCTCAGCTGCCCAGCAGCACAGTGAGTACAGCACGAACGTTTGGCATCTGCTCCCACAGCAGAAAAGCAAGGATTGAAAGCTGGTGCTGGACCTGTTCAGCACACAATCACCTTTACATTGGTGCATCCATCGTTGCTTTCACTGCTAACACTCATAGAGGAAAATCATTTGAATAGAATCAGTCCAGAGCCTGCTCCCTGCTGGCAGCAACACAGCACAGAATGAACAGTGGCATCTGCTCACACGGCAGAAGGACCAGCAGGGAAAGCTAGTGCTGTGTCTCTTCAGCACACAAGCAGCTTTGCAAAGGGGTCACCATCATTGCAGTCTCTCCTTGGTTTCATACCAAAAAGTCCATTTGAATCCAAATTCTCAGGTGGTGTCTCTCAGCTGCCCAGCAGCACAGTGAGTACAGCACGAACGTTTGGCCTCTGCTCCCACAGCAGAAGAGCCACGATTGAAAGCTGGTGCTGGACCTGTTCAGCACACAATCACCTTTACATTGGTGCATCCATCGTTGCTTTCACTGCTCACTTTCATACAGGAAAAGCATTTGAATGGAATCAGTCCAGAGGCTACTCTCTGCTGCGCAGGAACACAGTCAGCACAGAATGAACAGTGGCATCTGCTCACACGGGAGAAGGATCATCAGGGAAAGCTAGTGCTGTGTCTCTTCAGCACACAAGCAGCTTTGCAACGGGGTCACCATCATTGCAGTCTCTCCTCGGCTTCATACCTAAAAGTCCATTTGAATCCAAATTCTCAGGTGGTCTCAGCTGCCCAGCAGCACAGTGAGTACAGCACGAATGTTTGGCATCTGCTCCCACAGCAGAAGAGCCAGGATTGAAAGCTGGTGCTGGACCTGTTCAGCAGACAATCACCTTTACATTGGTGCCTCCATCGTTGCTTTCACTGCTAACACTCATACAGGAAAAGCATTTGAATAGAATCAGTCCAGAGCCTGCTCCCTGCTGGCAGCAACACAGCACAGAATGAACAGTGGCATCTGCTCACACGGCAGAAGGACCAGCAGGGAAAGCTAGGGCTATGTCTCTTCAGCACACAAGCAGCTTTGCAATGGGGTCACCATCATTGCAGTCTCTCCTCGGTTTCATACCTAAAAGTCCATTTGAATCCAAATTCTCAGGTGGTGTCTCTCAGCTGCCCAGGAGCACAGTTAGTACAGCACGAACGTTTGGCCTCTGCTCCCACACCAGAAGAGCCAGGATTGAAAGCTGGTGCTGGACCTGTTCAGCACACAATCACCTTTACATTGGTGCCTCCATCGTTGCTTTCACTGCTCACTTTCATACAGGAAAAGCATTTGAATGGAATCAGTCCAGAGCCTGCTTCCTGCTGGCAGCAACACAGCCCAGAATAACAGTGGCATCTGCTCACACGGCAGAAGGACCAGCAGGGAAAGCTAGGGCTGTGTGTAGAGAGCTTAACAACAGAATGGCTAGGTAACAGAGGTCATGATACTGTGCAGCTGGTGGAAATATAGGCCTCAAGGCTACGGTAATCTTGTGGTTAATGTTCACCCTGAGTTGCTCAAGAAACAGGATGTACATCTTGCTGAAGGTGGCGCCACTGTATCTTGCTGAGATAGCGCCACGGTATCTTGCTGAGATAGCGCAACGGTAATGCTTGGGCAAGCTGGGACAAGCCGGGACATGTCGAGGCATGTTGAAGCAGGAGGCGGTCACGCTTGGGAGGCCCCTGCGTCAGCACGGGCTGACCAATGATTTTGCTGTATCCTAGCAGGAAATGTATCTAACACTGCAGGCTATAAAAGGGTTGTATCTTGCTAAATAAACGAGACTTGCTGACCATGAGAGCATGAGGATTGTCTCCCGCGACTCCAACAATTGGCGCCCGAACAGGGACCCGAACAGGGAACGGGGATCCCTCCTTCTGCCTAGAGGAGTTGCGTTGGGTGCAGGTCTCGACATAAAGACGGCTTCTGCAGGACTGCAGTGACACATTGGTGGGCTGCTTGCTTTCTGCTTTGGCCCAGAGCGCAGCATCGGCTGGCTCTGCTGCTACGCGCTGCCGACGCCTGGAGGGTGCAACGGATCCGGTAAATATGGACAGGCAAGCAGCGTATGATCTTTTTACAGGGCCCCGACTAGCGGGGACCCGGATTACAGATACCCGACTAGCAGGGACCCGGAATACAGGGCCCCAACTAGCGGGGACCCGGATACAGGGACCCGGTCGACGGGGACCCGGATACAGGGCCCCGACTAGCGGGGACCCGGGATACAGGGCCCCGGTCGACGGGGACCCGGAACGGCGAGTGAGCGGCGCCGGCGGCAGTGGCCGGGAAGCGCGGGCAATGCTGCTGCGGTGGCGTGACGAACCCGGGTGCTTCGACTAACCGAAAGAATCCGCCGCTGGGGCGAACCAGACACTGCTGCGTCGGGAGGCCGATCCGGAGACCGAGGTTACAGGACGACCCAGAAGAAGACGATCCGGAAAAGGCTGGCCATGAAAATGGACCGAGAGGTAGCCCTGGACTTATTACAGTGCTTTTTATAAAAGCGGGGAACTGAGCCCTGAACTTTTTACAGTGCTTTTTATAAAAGCGGGGAATTGAGCCTGAGACTCTAAAGCAGCTAGCAGGTCTAGTGGCTAGGGAAGGCTAAGAGATTTTTTTTTTTTGCACATCCTAATACAATATTTGAGGAGAGTGAGTGGCGAAAGTTTGGTAATGAACTATTTGACTCAGTGCTTAATGATGGTAAAACAGCAAAAAGGGTCGGTAAACCACGGAGGGAAGTAATGAACTGTATAAAAATATACAAGGCAGGAAAGAAAACTGCCGCAGTAGCAATGGAGAAACTAGGAACAGACGTCCCCGGTCAGTTGAAACCGGGGGAAGAATACAACTCGTTTCCCCCAACTCGCGGGAGCACAAGGTTTCCCCACCCCGCACCCCCCCCCTTCCTTTTCTCCCCCTCCATCAGAAGGTGCCGCGGAGGAGGTGTAACCCCCTGCTCCCCCACCACCCCAGTTCCGAAAGTAGGGACTTTGAAAAGGACAGAGAAAGTATATTAGAAGGTATACGCATGATAAATGTCGAGAAATCCGAAAGAAAAAAGGCGGTGCCTCAGCGCCGGATCGATTGCGGCGCCACTGTGAAGCACGCAGTAGAAAATAGAGATCATGCGCTAGCAGGAGATTTAAAGGAACCGTGAGCCTCTCCAACCCACTACGCCCTAGAAAGAAAAAAAAAAAAAAATTTTAACTCAGTCACGGAGGAGCCAGGTCTGCAGACGGCTACATACCGAACGAGATACACCTGATAAGAAAGACACAGCTGCGAGCAACGGAGACCCCGAGTTCGGCGCAGGATCAGCCCCCGAATCCCCTGAATCCGAGCCAGATTTATATCCTCTGCTTCCAGACCCTGACTCTTCGTCTCCCGGGTGGGTCTGCTCAGACTTACTGGCCCTGGAGACCCTCAGTTGTAACAATGGGTAACCAAATGTTTGATCATTACTGGGGAATTTTCTGCTATGGGCATCTTTGCATATCCTGTGTTTACTACACAGCAGGGGGCTAAAGAGTGGGAAGCTCTTGATCTCAAAATAGTTAAGGGGGCCTGACAAACAGTGACCACGTATGCGTTAAAATCCTCTTATACTCAAGCTGTATATGTTATGATTTTTTCTTGCAATTGACAGGGGGAGCCCATACAGTTTCTCTGTGATACTCATGTACTAGAAGTTGGTAAATATAAGTATGACCAGGTTTCTATCAACCCTTGGAGACCTCTGTAGATACTGCTGGCCACTTCTTCCAGCACAGGCTGGCCACCTGTGTTGGAATGAGTGTGCATTTTTCTCAGTATAAAAGCCCAAGCCTCATACGATGTGGGGGAGGCAGAGCCTCTGCGGGGACGCCCGCTAAGTTTGAGCCTGCCACCTCGCACTGCAGTGATGCTTCTCGGAGCTGGTTTGCTGTTAGTCTCCACAGGGTCCTTGTTCTGTACGTGGGACTGTAGTGGGAGTAATGATGGCTTTTGCAGGGACTAAAAAAAAAAAAAAAAAAAAAAAAAAAAAAAAAGAGGGGGGAAGAGAGAGAGTAATGATGCTGCACTTAACCTGTCTAACCTGTCTACTTCTGAAGAACTGATAACCTGGGGGAGGGGGTATATTTGTGTCCTCCTGCCTACAGGTCCATGGTGACTGCCTGCAAAGTTTGTCAAGCCTTGCCATGAGCTGGACAGACGAATGGATAAACCTGATGCCTCAGCTACAGGAGCTGACCGTGATTACCCCAAGCAGAATGAGATAGAGGAAGAGAAAGAACAAATAACTGCAAAACATCACTTGGGGGCAACTGAAAAGTAACATCCTGAATATGTGTGCTTGTAAAGTAGCTATTATTAGAGGTTGTGATTTTGTGTATAAAACCACCTGTATTTACTAGCTAGTTGCTAATAAGAAACTGCACCTTGTATTGTATAGATTTGTCACTTGTAAAAGAGATGTTAGAGTATGGAAATTTGCAGTAGCCGCTAGAAAATGCTAAGGCAAAAGCTAGAAAAATTTTAATACAATGGTAGTGTTATAAAGCAGGTGATGGAACAAATTAAGAGGGGGGAGAATTCCACTGGTAAGAAATTTCTTTGGCTAGTCCTTCACTGCCATTGGCGCGGCTCATTGTTGTTGGAACAGGGACATGGATGTGAAGAGTTTGATGGAATGTGTTGTATGAGTCTCTCTGATCACTCTAATTCCATTCATAAGCAATTGGCGCTATTGAAAGACAATATGCGAAAATTACAAGAGACAAGTGATCCTTTCACAAACTGGTTAGCGTCCTTTGGATTATCTCCCTGGTTAATTACTTTGATAGAAAAAATTGTTTTGGTGTTGGCTATAATCTTGTTTGCAATCTTGCTTTTACCATGTATTATGCAGTGTTTGCAAAAAATGATATCGAATACTTTTAATCATAATATGGCTATGCTTGCTACTAAAGAAAATGGGGGAAGTGTAGAGAGCTTAACAACAGAATGGCTAAGTAAAAGAGGTCATGATACTGTGCAGCTGGTGGAAATATAGGCCTCAAGGCTACGGTAATCTTGTGGTTAATGTTCACCCTGAGTTGCTCAAGAAACAGGATGTACATCTTGCTGAAGGTGGCGCCACGGTATCTTGCTGAGATAGCGCCACGGTATCTTGCTGAGATAGCGCAACGGTAATGCTTGGGCAAGCTGGGACAAGCCGGGACATGTCGAGGCATGTTGAAGCAGGAGGCGGTCACGCTTGGGAGGCCCCTGCGTCAGCACGGGCTGACCAATGATTTTGCTGTATCCTAGCAGGAAATGTATCTAACACTGCAGGCTATAAAAGGGGCTGTATCTTGCTAAATAAACGAGACTTGCTGACCATGAGAGCATGAGGATTGTCTCCCGCGACTCCAACAGCTGTGTCTCTTCAGCACACAAGCAGCTTTGCAACGGGGTCACCATCATTGCAGTCTCTCCTCGGTTTCATACCTAAAAGTCCATTTGAATCCAAATTCTCAGGTGGTGTCTCTCAGCTGCCCAGCAGCACAGTTAGTACAGCACGAACGTTTGGCCTCTGCTCCCACAGCAGAAGAGCCAGGATTGAAAGCTGGTGCTGGACCTGTTCAGCACACAATCACCATTACATTGGTGCATCCATCGTTGCTTTCACTGCTCACTTTCATACAGGAAAAGCATTTGAATGGAATCAGTCCAGAGCCTGCTCTCTGCTGCGCAGCAACACAGCGCAGAATGAACAGTGGCATCTGCTCACACGGGAGAAGGATCATCAGGGAAGCTAGTGCTGGGACTCTTCAGCACACAAGCAGCTTTGCAACGGTGTCACCATCATTGCAGTCTCTTCTCGGTTTCATACCTAAAAGTCCATTTGAATCCGAATTCTCAGGTGGTGTCTCTCAGCTGCCCAGCAGCACAGTGAGTACAGTACGAACGTTTGGCCTCTGCTCCCACAGCAGAAGAGCCAGGATTGAAAGCTGGTGCTGGACCTGTTCAGCACACAATCCCCTTTACATTGGTGCCCCCGTCGTTGCTTTCACTGCTCACTTTCATACAGGAAAAGCATTTGAATGGAATCAGTCCAGAGGCTGCTCTCTGCTGCGCAGCAACACAGTCAGCACAGAATGAACAGTGGCAACTGCTCACACGGCAGAAGGACCAGCGGGGAAAGCTAGTGCTGGGCCTCTTCAGCACACAAGCAGCTTTGCAACGGTGTCACCATCATTGCAGTCTCTCCTCGGCTTCATACCTAAAAGTCCATTTGAATCCAAATTCTCAGGTGGTCTCAGCTGCCCAGCAGCACAGTGAGTACAGCACGAACGTTTGGCAGCTGCTCCCACAGCAGAAGAGCAAGGATTGAAAGCTGGTGCTGGACCTGTTCAGCACACAATCACCTTTACATTGGTGCCTCCATCGTTGCTTTCACTGCTAACACTCATACAGGAAAAGCATTTGAATAGAATCAGTCCAGAGCCTGCTCCCTGCTGGCAGCAACACAGCACAGAATGAACAGTGGCATCTGCTCACACGGCAGAAGGACCAGCAGGGAAAGCTAGGGCTGTGTCTCTTCAGCACACAAGCAGCTTTGCAACGGGGTCACCATCATTGCAGTCTCTCCTCGGTTTCATACCTAAAAGTCCATTTGAATCCAAATTCTCAGGTGGTCTCTCTCAGCTGCCCAGCAGCACAGTGAGTACAGCACGAACGTTTGGCATCTGCTCCCACAGCAGAAGAGCAAGGATTGAAAGCTGGTGCTGGACTAGTTCAGCACACAATCACGTTTACATTGGTGCCTCCATCGTTGCTTTCACTGCTCACTTTCATACAGGAAAAGCATTTGAATGGAATCAGTCCAGAGCCTGCTCTCTGCTGCGCAGCAACACAGTCAGCACAGAATGAACACTGGATTCTGCTCGCACAGCAGAAGGACCAGCAGGGAAAGCTAGTGCAGGGCTTCTTCAGCACACAAGCAGCTTTGCAACGGGGTCACCATCATTGCAGTCTCTCCTCGGTTTCATACCTAAAAGTCCATTTGAATCCAAATTCTCAGGTGGTCTCAGCTGCCCAGCAGCACAGTGAGTACAGCACGAACGTTTGGCATCTGCTCCCACAGCAGAAGAGCAAGGATTGAAAGTTGGTGCTGGACCTGTTCAGCACACAATCACCTTTAATTTGGTGCCTCCATCGTTGCTTTCACTGCTAACACTCTTACAGGAAAAGCATTTGAATAGAATCAGTCCCGAGCCTGCTCCCTGCTGGCAGCAACACCGCACAGAATGAACAGTGGCATTTGCTCACACGGCAGAAGGACCAGCAGGGAAAGCTAGTGCTGGGCCTCTTCAGCACACAAGGAGCTTTGCAACGGGGTCACCATCATTGCAGTCTCTCCTCGGTTTCATACCTAAAAGTCCATTTGAATCCAAATTCTCAGGTGGTCTTTCTCAGCTGCCCAGCAGCACAGTGAGTACAGCACGAACGTTTGGCCTCTGCTCCCACAGCAGAAGAGCCAGGATTGAAAGCTGGTGCTGGACCTGTTCAGCACACAATCACCTTTACATTGGTGCCTCCATCGTTGCTTTCACTGCTAACACTCATACAGGAAAAGCATTTGAATGGAATCAGTCCAGAGCCTGCTCTCTGCTGCGCAGGAACACAATCAGCACAGAATGAACAGTGGCATCTGCTCACACGGCAGAAGGACCAGCAGGGAAAGCTAGTGCTGGGCCTCTTCAGCACACAAGCAGCTTTGCAACGGGGTCACCATCATTGCAGTCTCTCCTCGGTTTCATACCTAAAAGTCCATTTGAATCCGAATTCTCAGGTGGTCTCTCTCAGCTGCCCAGCAGCACAGTGAGTACAGCACGAACGTTTGGCATCTGCTCCCACAGCAGAAGAGCCAGGATTGAAAGCTGGTGCTGGACCTGTTCAGCACACAATCCCATTTACATTGGTGCCTCCATCGTTGCTTTCACTGCTCACTTTCATACAGGAAAAGCATTTGAATGGAATCAGTCCAGAGCCTGCTCTCTGCTGCGCAGCAACACAGTCAGCACAGAATGAACAGTGGCATCTGCTCACACGGCAGAAGGACGAGCAGGGAAAGCTAGTGCTCTGCTTCTTCAGCACACAAGCAGCTTTGCAACGGGGTCACCATCATTGCAGTCTCTCCTCGGTTTCATACCTAAAAGTCCATTTGAATACAAATTCTCAGGTGGTCTCTCTCAGCTGCCCAGCAGCACAGTGAGTACAGCACGAACGTTTGGCATCTGCTCCCACAGCAGAAGAGCAAGGATTGAAAGCTGGTGCTGGACTAGTTCAGCACACAATCACGTTTACATTGGTGCCTCCATCGTTGCTTTCACTGCTCACCTTCATACAGGAAAAGCATTTGAATGGAATCAGTCCAGAGCCTGCTCTCTGCTGCGCAGCAACACAATCAGCACAGAATGAACAGTGGATTCTGCTCGCACAGCAGAAGGACCAGCAGGGAAAGCTAGTGCTGGGCTTCTTCAGCACACAAGCAGCTTTGCAACGGGGTCACCATCATTGCAGTCTCTCCTCGGTTTCATACCTAAAAGTCCATTTGAATCCAAATTCTCAGGTGGTCTCAGCTGCCCAGCAGCACAGTGAGTACAGCACGAACGTTTGGCATCTGCTCCCACAGCAGAAGAGCAAGGATTGAAAGTTGGTGCTGGACCTGTTCAGCACACAATCACCTTTACATTGGTGCCTCCATCGTTGCTTTCACTGCTAACACTCTTACAGGAAAAGCATTTGAATAGAATCAGTCCAGAGCCTGCTCCCTGCTGGCAGCAACACAGCACAGAATGAACAGTGGCATCTGCTCACACGGCAGAAGGACCAGCAGGGAAAGCTAGGGCTGGGCCTCTTCAGCACACAAGCAGCTTTGCAACGGGGTCACCATCATTGCAGTCTCTCCTCGGTTTCATACCTAAAAGTCCATTTGAATCCAAATTCTCAGGTGGTCTCAGCTGCCCAGCAGCACAGTGAGTACAGCACGAACGTTTGGCATCTGTTCCCACTGCAGATGAGCAAGGATTGAAAGCTGGTGCTGGACCTGTTCAGCACACAATCACCTTTACATTGGTGCCTCCATCGTTGCTTTCACTGCTAACACTCATACAGGAAAAGCATTTGAATGGAATCAGTCCAGAGCCTGCTCTCTGCTGCGCAGCGACACAATCAGCACAGAATGAACAGTGCATCTGCTCGCACGGCAGAAGGACCAGCAGGGAAAGCAAGGGCTGGGCCTCTTCAGCACACAAGCAGCTTTGCAACGGGGTCACCATCATTGCAGTCTCTCCTCGGTTTCATACCTAAAAGTCCATTTGAATCCAAATTCTCAGGTGGTCTCTCTCAGCTGCCCAGCAGCACAGTGAGTACAGCACGAACGTTTGGCATCTGCTCCCACAGCAGAAGAGCCAGGATTGAAAGCTGGTGCTGGACCTGTTCAGCACACAATCCCCTTTACATTGGTGCCTCCATCGTTGCTTTCACTGCTAACACTCATACAGGAAAAGCATTTGAATAGAATCAGTCCAGAGCCTGCTCCCTGCTGGGAGCAACACAGGACAGAATGAACAGTGGCATCTACTCACACGGCAGAAGGACCAGCAGGGAAAGCTAGTGCTGTGTCTCTTCAGCACACAAGGAGCTTTGCAACGGGGTCACCATCATTGCAGTCTCTCCTCGGTTTCATACCTAAAAGTCCATTTGAATCCAAATTCTCAGGTGGTCTTTCTCAGCTGCCCAGCAGCACAGTGAGTACAGCACGAACGTTTGGCCTCTGTTCCACAGCAGAAGAGCCAGGATTGAAAGCTGGTGCTGGACCTGTTCAGCACACAATCACCTTTACATTGGTGCCTCCATCGTTGCCTTCACTGCTCACTTTCATACAGGAAAAGCATTGAAATGGAATCAGTCCAGAGACTGCTCTCTGCTGCGCAGCAACACAATCAGCACAGAATGAACAGTGGCATCTGCTCACACGGCAGAAGGACCAGCAGGGAAAGCTAGTGCTGGGCCTCTTCAGCACACAAGCAGCTTTGCAACGGGGTCACCATCATTGCAGTCTCTCCTCGGTTTCATACCTAAAAGTCCATTTGAATCCGTATTCTCAGGTGGTCTCTCTCAGCTGCCCAGCAGCACAGTGAGTACAGCACGAACGTTTGGCCTCTGCTCCCACAGCAGAAGAGCCAGGATTGAAAGCTGGTGCTGGACCTGTTCAGCACACAATCCCCTTTACATTGGTGCCTCCATCGTTGCTTTCACTGCTCACTTTCATACAGGAAAAGCATTTGAATGGAATCAGTCCAGAGCCTGCTCTCTGCTGCGCAGCAACACAGTCAGCACAGAATGAACAGTGGATTCTGCTCGCACAGCAGAAGGACCAGCAGGGAAAGCTAGTGCTGGGCTTCTTCAGCACACAAGCAGATTTGCAACGGGGTCACCATAATTGCAGTCTCTCCTCGGTTTCATACCTAAAAGTCCATTTGAATCCAAATTCTCAGGTGGTCTCTCTCAGCTGCCCAGCAGCACAGTGAGTACAGCACGAACGTTTGGCATCTGCTCCCGCAGCAGAAGAGCAAGGATTGAAAGCTGGTGCTGGACCTGTTCAGCACACAATCACCTTTACATTGGTGTCTCCATCGTTGCTTTCACTGCTAACACTCATACAGGAAAAGCATTTGAATAGAATCAGTCCAGAGCCTGCTCCCTGCTGGGAGCAACACAGGACCGAATGAACAGTGGCATCTACTCACACGGCAGAATGACCAGCAGGGAAAGCTAGGGCTGTGTCTCTTCAGCACACAAGCAGCTTTGCAACGGGGTCACCATCATTGCAGTCTCTCCTCGGTTTCATACCTAAAAGTCCATTTGAATCCAAATTCTCAGGTGGTCTCTCTCAGCTGCCCAGCAGCACAATTCGTACAGCACGAACGTTTGGCCTCTGCTCCCACAGCAGAAGAGCCAGGATTGAAAGCTGGTGCTGGACCTGTTCAGCACACAATCCCCTTTACATTGGTGCCTCCATCGTTGCTTTCACTGCTCACTTTCATACAGGAAAAGCATTTGAATGGAATCAGTGCAGAGCCTGCTCTCTGCTGCGCAGCAACACAATCAGCACAGAATGAACAGTGGCATGTGCTCACACGGCAGAAGGACCAGCAGGGAAAGCTAGTGCTGGGCTTCTTCAGCACACAAGCAGATTTGCAACGGGGTCACCATCATTGCAGTCTCTCCTCGGTTTCATACCTAAAAGTCCATTTGAATCCAAATTCTCAGGTGGTCTCTCTCAGCTGCCCAGCAGCACAGTGAGTACAGCACGAACGTTTGGCATCTGCTCCCACAGCAGAAGAGCAAGGATTGAAAGCTGGTGCTGGACCTGTTCAGCACACAATCACCTTTACATTGGTGCCTCCATCGTTGCTTTCACTGCTAACACTCATACAGGAAAAGCATTTGAATAGAATCAGTCCAGAGCCTGCTCCCTGCTGGCAGCAACACAGCACAGAATGAACAGTGGCATCTGCTCACACGGCAGAAGGACCAGCAGGGAAACCTAGTGCTGGGCCTCTTCAGCACACAAGCAGCTTTGCAACGGGGTCGCCATCATTGCAGTCTCTCCTCGGTTTCATACCTAAAAGTCCATTTGAATCCAAATTCTCAGGTGGTGTCTCTCAGCTGCCCAGCAGCAGAGTGAGTACAGCACGAACGTTTGGCCTCTGCTCCCACAGCAGAAGAGCCAGGATTGAAAGCTGGTGCTGGACCTGTTCAGCACACAATCCCCTTTACATTGGTGCCTCCATCGTTTCTTTCACTGCTCACTTTCATACAGGAAAAGCATTTGAATGGAATTAGTCCAGAGCCTGCTCTCTTCTGCGCAGCAACACAGTCAGCACAGAATGAACAGTGGCATCTGCTCACACGGTAGAAGGACCAGCAGGGAAAGCTAGTGCTGGGCCTCTTCAGCACACAAGCAGCTTTGCAACGGGGTCACCATCATTGCAGTCTCTCCTCGGTTTCATACCTAAAAGTCCATTTGAATCCAAATTCTCAGGTGGTCTCAGCTGCCCAGCAGCACAGTGAATATAGCACGAACGTTTGGCGTCTGCTCCCACAGCAGATGAGCCAGGATTGAAAGCTGGTGCTGGACCTGTTCAGCACACAATCACCTTTACATTGGTGCCTCCATCGTTGCTTTCACTGCTAACACTCATACAGGAAAAGCATTTGAATGGAATCAGTCCAGAGCCTTCTCTCTGCTGCGCAGCAACACAGTCAGCACAGAATGAACAGGGGCATCTGCTCACACGGCAGAAGGACCAGCAGGGAAAGCTAGTGCTGGGCTTCTTCAGCACACAAGCAGCTTTGCAACGGGGTCACCATCATTGCAGTCTCTCCTCGGTTTCATACCTAAAAGTCCATTTGATTCCAAATTCTCAGATGGTCTCTCTCAGCTGCCCAGCAGCACAGTGAGTACAGCACGAACGTTTGGCATCTGCTCCCACAGCAGAAGAGCAAGGATTGAAAGCTGGTGCTGGACCTGTTCAGCACACAATCACCTTTACATTGGTGCCTCCATCGTTGTTTTCACTGCTCACTTTCATGCAGGAAAAGCATTTGAATGGAATCAGTCCAGAGCCTGCTCTCTGCTGCGCAGCAACACAGTCAGCACAGAATGAACAGTGGCATCTGCTCACACGGCAGAAGGACCAGCAGGGAAAGCTAGTGCTCTGCTTCTTCAGCACACAAGCAGGTTTGCAACGGGGTCACCATCATTGCAGTCTCTCCTCGGTTTCATACCTAAAAGTCCATTTGAATACAAATTCTCAGGTGGTGTCTCTCAGCTGCCCAGCAGCACAGTGAGTACAGCACGAACGTTTGGCATCTGCTCCCACAGCAGAAGAGCAAGGATTGAAAGCTGGTGCTGGACTAGTTCAGCACACAATCACGTTTACATTGGTGCCTCCATCGTTGCTTTCACTGCTCACTTTCATACAGGAAAAGCATTTGAATGGAATCAGTCCAGAGGCTGCTCTCTGCTGCGCAGCAACACAGTCAGCACAGAATGAACAGTGGATTCTGCTCGCACAGCAGAAGGACCAGCAGGGAAAGCTAGTGCTGGGCTTCTTCAGCACACAAGCAGCTTTGCAACGGGGTCACCATCATTGCAGTCTGTCCTCGGTTTCATACCTAAAAGTCCATTTGAATCCAAATTCTCAGGTGGTTTCAGCTGCCCAGCAGCACAGTGAGTACAGCACGAACGTTTGGCATCTGTTCCCACAGCAGAAGAGCAAAGATTGAAAGCTGGTGCTGGACCTGTTCAGCACACAATCACCTTTACATTGGTGCCTCCATCGTTGCTTTCACTGCTAACACTCATACAGGAAAAGCATTTGAATGGAATCAGTCCAGAGCCTGCTCTCTGCTGCGCAGCAACACAGTCAGCACAGAATGAACAGTGGATTCTGCTCGCACAGCAGAAGGACCAGCAGGGAAAGCTAGTGCTGGGCTTCTTCAGCACACAAGCAGCTTTGCAACGGGGTCACCATCATTGCAGTCTCTCCTCGGTTTCATACCTAAAAGTCCATTTGAATCCAAATTCTCAGGTGGTCTCTCTCAGATGCCCAGCAGCACAGTGAGTACAGCACGAACGTTTGGCATCTGCTCCCACAGCAGAAGAGCAAGGATTGAAAGCTGGTGCTGGACCTGTTCAGCACACAATCACCTTTACATTGGTGCCTCCATCGTTGCTTTCACTGCTAACACTCATACAGGAAAAGCATTTGAATAGAATCAGTCCAGAGCCTGCTCCCTGCTGGGAGCAACACAGGACAGAAAGAACAGTGGCATCTACTCACACGGCAGAAGGACCAGCAGGGAAAGCTAGTGCTGTGTCTCTTCAGCACACAAGCAGCTTTGCAACGGGGTCACCATCATTGCAGTCTGTCCTCGGTTTCATACCTAAAAGTCCATTTGAATCCAAATTCTCAGGTGGTCTCTCTCAGCTGCCCAGCAGCACAGTTAGTACAGCACGAACGTTTGGCATCTGCTCCCACAGCAGAAGAGCAAGGATTGAAAGCTGGTGCTGGACCTGTTCAGCACACAATCACCTTTACATTGCTGCCTCCATCGTTGCTTTCACTGCTCACTTTCATACAGGAAAAGCATTTGAATGGAATCAGTCCAGAGCCTGCTCCCTGCTGGCAGCAACACAGCACAGAATGAACAGTGGCATCTGCTCACACGGCAGAAGGACCCGCAGGGAAAGCTAGGGCTGTGTGTCTTCAGCACACAAGCAGCTTTGCAACGGGGTCACCATCATTGCAGTCTCTCCTCGGTTTCATACCTAAAAGTCCATTTGAATCCAAATTTTCAGGTGGTCTCAGCTGCCCAGCAGCACAGTGAGTACAGCACGATCGTTTGGCCTCTGCTCCCACAGCAGAAGAGCCAGGATTGAAAGCTGGTGCTGGACCTGTTCAGCACACAATCACCTTTACATTGGTGCCTCCATCGTTGCTTTCACTGCTCACTTTCATACAGGAAAAGCATTTGAATGGAATCAGTCCAGAGGCTGCTCTCTGCTGCGCACCAACACAATCAGCACAGAATGAACAGTGGCATCTGTTCACACGGCAGAAAGACCAGCAGGGAAACCTAGTGCTGGGCCTCTTCAGCACACAAGCAGATTTGCAACGGGGACACCATCATTCCAGTCTCTCCTCGGTTTCATACCTAAAAGTCCATTTGAATCCGAATTCACAGGTGGTGTCGCTCAGCTCCCCAGAAGCACAGTGAGTACAGCACGAACGTTTGGCCTCTGCTCCCACAGCAGAAGAGCCAGGATTGAAAGCTGGTGCTGGACCTGTTCAGCACACAATCCCCTTTACATTGGTGCCTCCATCGTTGCTTTCACTGCTCACTTTCATACAGGAAAAGCATTTGAATGGAATCAGTCCAGAGCCTGCTCTCTGCTGCGCAGGAACACAGTCAGCACAGAATGAACAGTGGCATCTGCTCACACGGCAGAAGGACCAGCAGGGAAAGCTAGTGCTGGGCTTCTTCAGCACACAAGCAGCTTTGCAACGGGGTCACCATCATTGCAGTCTCTCCTCGGTTTCATACCTAAAAGTCCATTTGATTCAAATTCTCAGATGGTCTCTCTCAGCCGCCCAGCAGCACAGTGAGTACAGCACGAACGTTTGGCATCTGCTCCCACAGCAGAAGAGCAAGGATTGAAAGCTGGTGCTGGACCTGTTCAGCACACAATCCCCTTTACATTGGTGCCTCCATCGTTGTTTTCACTGCTCACTTTCATACAGGAAAAGCATTTGAATGGAATCAGTCCAGAGCCTGCTCTCTGCTGCGCAGCAACACAATCAGCACAGAATGAACAGTGGCATCTGCTCACACGGCAGAAGGACCAGCAGGGAAAGCTAGTGCTGGGCCTCTTCAGCACACAAGCAGCTTTGCAACGGGGTCACCATCATTGCAGTCTCTCCTCGGTTTCATACCTAAAAGTCCATTTGAATCCGAATTCTCAGGTGGTGTCTCTCAGCTGCCCAGCAGCACAGTGAGTACAGCACGAACGTTTGGCCTCTGCTCCCACAGCAGAAGAGCCAGGATTGAAAGCTGGAGCTGGACCTGTTCAGCACACAATCCCCTTTACATTGGTGCCTCCATCGTTGCTTTCACTGCTCACTTTCATACAGTAAAAGCATTTGAATGGAATCAGTCCAGAGCCTGCTCTCTGCCGCGAAGCAACACAGTCAGCACAGAATGAACAGTGGCATCTGCTCACACGGCAGTAGGACCAGCAGGGAAAGCTAGTGCTCTGCTTCTTCAGCACACAAGCAGGTTTGCAACGGGGTCACCATCATTGCAGTCTCTCCTCGGTTTCATACCTAAAAGTCCATTTGAATCCAAATTCTCAGGTGGTCTCTCTCAGCTGCCCAGCAGCACAGTGAGTACAGCACGAACGTTTGGCATCTGCTCCCACAGCAGAAGAGCAAGGATTGAAAGCTGGTGCTGGACCTGTTCAGCACACAATCCCCTTTACATTGGTGCCTCCATCGTTGCTTTCACTGCTAACACTCATACAGGAAAAGCATTTGAATGGAATCAGTCCAGAGCCTGCTCCCTGCTGGCAGCAACACAATCAGCACAGAATGAACAGTGGCATCTGCTCACACGGCAGAAGGACCAGCAGGGAAAGCTAGTGCTGTGTCTCTTCAGCACACAAGCAGCTTTGCAACGGGGTCACCATCATTGCAGTCTCTCCTCGGTTTCATACCTAAAAGTCCATTTGAATCCAAATTCTCAGGTGGTGTCTCTCAGCTGCCCAGCAGCACAGTGAGTACAGCACGAACGTTTGGCATCTGCTCCCACAGCAGGAGAGCCAGGATTGAAAGCTGCTGCTGGACCTGTTCAGCACACAATCCCCTTTACATTGGTGCCTCCATCGTTGCTTTCACTGCTCTCTTTCATACAGGAAAAGCATTTGAATGGAATCAGTCCAGAGCCTGCTCTCTGCTGCGCAGCAACACAATCAGCACAGAATGAACAGTGGCATCTGCTCACACGGCAGAAGGACCAGCAGGGAAAGCTAGTGCTGGGCCTCTTCAGCACACAAGCAGCTTTGCAATGGTGTCGCCGTCGTTGCAGTCTCTCCTCGGTTTCACACCTAAAAGTCCATTTGAATCCAAATTCTCAGGTGGTCTCTCTCAGCTGCCCAGCAGCACAGTGAGTACAGCACGAATGTTTGGCCTCTGCTCCCACCGCAGAAGAGCCAGGATTGAAAGCTGGTGCTGGACCTGTTCAGCACACAATCACGTTTACATTGGTGCCTCCATCGTTGCTTTCACTGCTCACTTTCATACAGGAAAAGCATTTGAATGGAATCAGTCCAGAGCCTGCTCTCTGCTGCGCAGCAACACAGTCAGCACAGAATGAACAGTGGATTCTGCTCGCACAGCAGAAGGACCAGCAGGGAAAGCTAGTGCTGGGCTTCTTCAGCACACAAGCAGCTTTGCAACGGGGTCACCATCATTGCAGTCTCTCCTCGGTTTCATACCTAAAAGTCCATTTGAATCCAAATTCTCAGGTGGTGTCTCTCAGCTGCCCAGCAGCACTGTGAGTACAGCACGAACGTTTGGCATCTGCTCCCACAGCAGAAGAGCCAGGATTGAAAGCTGGTGCTGGACCTGTTCAGCACACAATCACCTTTACATTGGTGCCTCCATCGTTGCTTTCACTGCTAACACTCATACAGGAAAAGCATTTGAATGGAATCAGTCCAGAGCCTGCTCCCTGCTGGCAGCAACACAGCACAGAATGAACAGTGGCATCTGCTCACACGGCAGAAGGACCAGCAGGGAAAGCTAGGGCTGTGTCTCTTCAGCACACAAGCAGCTTTGCAACGGGGTCACCATCATTGCAGTCTCTCCTCGGTTTCATACCTAAAAGTCCATTTGAATCCAAATTTTCAGGTGGTCTCAGCTGCCCAGCAGCACAGTGAGTACAGCACGATCGTTTGGCCTCTGCTCCCACAGCAGAAGAGCCAGGATTGAAAGCTGGTGCTGGACCTGTTCAGCACACAATCCCCTTTACATTGGTGCCTCCATCGTTGCTTTCACTGCTCACTTTCATACAGGAAAAGCATTTGAATGGAATCAGTCCAGAGGCTGCTCTCTGCTGCGCAGCAACACAATCAGCACAGAATGAACAGTGGCATCTGTTCACACGGCAGAAAGACCAGCAGGGAAACCTAGTGCTGGGCCTCTTCAGCACACAAGCAGATTTGCAACGGGGACACCATCATTCCAGTCTCTCCTCGGTTTCATACCTAAAAGTCCATTTGAATCCGAATTCACAGGTGGTGTCGCTCAGCTCCCCAGAAGCACAGTGAGTACAGCACGAACGTTTGGCCTCTTCTCCCACAGCAGAAGAGCCAGGATTGAAAGCTGGTGCTGGACCTGTTCAGCACACAATCCCCTTTACATTGGTGCCTCCATCGTTGCTTTCACTGCTCACTTTCATACAGGAAAAGCATTTGAATGGAATCAGTCCAGAGCCTGCTCTCTGCTGCGCAGGAACACAGTCAGCACAGAATGAACAGTGGCATCTGCTCACACGGCAGAAGGACCAGCAGGGAAAGCTAGTGCTGGGCTTCTTCAGCACACAAGCAGCTTTGCAACGGGGTCACCATCATTGCAGTCTCTCCTCGGTTTCATACCTAAAAGTCCATTTGATTCAAATTCTCAGATGGTCTCTCTCAGCCGCCCAGCAGCACAGTGAGTACAGCACGAACGTTTGGCATCTGCTCCCACAGCAGAAGAGCAAGGATTGAAAGCTGGTGCTGGACCTGTTCAGCACACAATCCCCTTTACATTGGTGCCTCCATCGTTGTTTTCACTGCTCACTTTCATACAGGAAAAGCATTTGAATGGAATCAGTCCAGAGCCTGCTCTCTGCCGCGCAGCAACACAGTCAGCACAGAATGAACAGTGGCATCTGCTCACACGGCAGTAGGACCAGCAGGGAAAGCTAGTGCTCTGCTTCTTCAGCACACAAGCAGGTTTGCAACGGGGTCACCATCATTGCAGTCTCTCCTCGGTTTCATACCTAAAAGTCCATTTGAATCCAAATTCTCAGGTGGTCTCTCTCAGCTGCCCAGCAGCACAGTGAGTACAGCACGAACGTTTGGCATCTGCTCCCACAGCAGAAGAGCAAGGATTGAAAGCTGGTGCTGGACCTGTTCAGCACACAATCACCTTTACATTGGTGCCTCCATCGTTGCTTTCACTGCTAACACTCATACAGGAAAAGCATTTGAATGGAATCAGTCCAGAGCCTGCTCCCTGCTGGCAGCAACACAATCAGCACAGAATGAACAGTGGCATCTGCTCACACGGCAGAAGGACCAGCAGGGAAAGCTAGTGCTGTGTCTCTTCAGCACACAAGCAGCTTTGCAACGGGGTCACCATCATTGCAGTCTCTCCTCGGTTTCCTACCTAAAAGTCCATTTGAATCCAAATTCTCAGGTGGTGTCTCTCAGCTGCCCAGCAGCACAGTG
The DNA here is from genome assembly GCF_033815535.1 of Pezoporus flaviventris. Classification (NCBI taxonomy): domain Eukaryota; kingdom Metazoa; phylum Chordata; class Aves; order Psittaciformes; family Psittacidae; genus Pezoporus; species Pezoporus flaviventris. Next base: position 39,805 of record NW_026893171.1, on the reverse strand, counting down.
AGTACAGCACGAACGTTTGGCATCTGCTCCCACAGCAGGAGAGCCAGGATTGAAAGCTGCTGCTGGACCTGTTCAGCACACAATCCCCTTTACATTGGTGCCTCCATCGTTGCTTTCACTGCTCTCTTTCATACAGGAAAAGCATTTGAATGGAATCAGTCCAGAGCCTGCTCTCTGCTGCGCAGCAACACAATCAGCACAGAATGAACAGTGGCATCTGCTCACACGGCAGAAGGACCAGCAGGGAAAGCTAGTGCTGGGCCTCTTCAGCACACAAGCAGCTTTGCAACGGTGTCGCTGTCGTTGCAGTCTCTCCTCGGTTTCACACCTAAAAGTCCATTTGAATCCAAATTCTCAGGTGGTCTCTCTCAGCTGCCCAGCAGCACAGTGAGTACAGCACGAATGTTTGGCCTCTGCTCCCACCGCAGAAGAGCCAGGATTGAAAGCTGGTGCTGGACCTGTTCAGCACACAATCACGTTTACATTGGTGCCTCCATCGTTGCTTTCACTGCTCACTTTCATACAGGAAAAGCATTTGAATGGAATCAGTCCAGAGCCTGCTCTCTGCTGCGCAGCAACACAGTCAGCACAGAATGAACAGTGGATTCTGCTCGCACAGCAGAAGGACCAGCAGGGAAAGCTAGTGCTGGGCTTCTTCAGCACACAAGCAGCTTTGCAACGGGGTCACCATCATTGCAGTCTCTCCTCGGTTTCATACCTAAAAGTCCATTTGAATCCAAATTCTCAGGTGGTGTCTCTCAGCTGCCCAGCAGCACTGTGAGTACAGCACGAACGTTTGGCATCTGCTCCCACAGCAGAAGAGCCAGGATTGAAAGCTGGTGCTGGACCTGTTCAGCACACAATCACCTTTACATTGGTGCCTCCATCGTTGCTTTCACTGCTAACACTCATACAGGAAAAGCATTTGAATGGAATCAGTCCAGAGCCTGCTCCCTGCTGGCAGCAACACAGCACAGAATGAACAGTGGCATCTGCTCACACGGCAGAAGGACCAGCAGGGAAAGCTAGGGCTGTGTCTCTTCAGCACACAAGCAGCTTTGCAACGGGGTCACCATCATTGCAGTCTCTCCTCGGTTTCATACCTAAAAGTCCATTTGAATCCAAATTTTCAGGTGGTCTCAGCTGCCCAGCAGCACAGTGAGTACAGCACGATCGTTTGGCCTCTGCTCCCACAGCAGAAGAGCCAGGATTGAAAGCTGGTGCTGGACCTGTTCAGCACACAATCCCCTTTACATTGGTGCCTCCATCGTTGCTTTCACTGCTCACTTTCATACAGGAAAAGCATTTGAATGGAATCAGTCCAGAGGCTGCTCTCTGCTGCGCAGCAACACAATCAGCACAGAATGAACAGTGGCATCTGTTCACACGGCAGAAAGACCAGCAGGGAAACCTAGTGCTGGGCCTCTTCAGCACACAAGCAGATTTGCAACGGGGACACCATCATTCCAGTCTCTCCTCGGTTTCATACCTAAAAGTCCATTTGAATCCGAATTCACAGGTGGTGTCGCTCAGCTCCCCAGAAGCACAGTGAGTACAGCACGAACGTTTGGCCTCTTCTCCCACAGCAGAAGAGCCAGGATTGAAAGCTGGTGCTGGACCTGTTCAGCACACAATCCCCTTTACATTGGTGCCTCCATCGTTGCTTTCACTGCTCACTTTCATACAGGAAAAGCATTTGAATGGAATCAGTCCAGAGCCTGCTCTCTGCTGCGCAGGAACACAGTCAGCACAGAATGAACAGTGGCATCTGCTCACACGGCAGAAGGACCAGCAGGGAAAGCTAGTGCTGGGCTTCTTCAGCACACAAGCAGCTTTGCAACGGGGTCACCATCATTGCAGTCTCTCCTCGGTTTCATACCTAAAAGTCCATTTGATTCAAATTCTCAGATGGTCTCTCTCAGCCGCCCAGCAGCACAGTGAGTACAGCACGAACGTTTGGCATCTGCTCCCACAGCAGAAGAGCAAGGATTGAAAGCTGGTGCTGGACCTGTTCAGCACACAATCCCCTTTACATTGGTGCCTCCATCGTTGTTTTCACTGCTCACTTTCATACAGGAAAAGCATTTGAATGGAATCAGTCCAGAGCCTGCTCTCTGCTGCGCAGCAACACAATCAGCACAGAATGAACAGTGGCATCTGCTCACACGGCAGAAGGACCAGCAGGGAAACCTAGTGCTGGGCCTCTTCAGCACACAAGCAGCTTTGCAACGGGGTCACCATCATTGCAGTCTCTCCTCGGTTTCATACCTAAAAGTCCATTTGAATCCGAATTCTCAGGTGGTGTCGCTCAGCTGCCCAGCAGCACAGTGAGTACAGCACGAACGTTTGGCCTCTGCTCCCACAGCAGAAGAGCCAGGATTGAAAGCTGGTGCTGGACCTGTTCAGCACACAATCCCCTTTACATTGGTGCCTCCATCGTTGCTTTCACTGCTCACTTTCATACAGTAAAAGCATTTGAATGGAATCAGTCCAGAGCCTGCTCTCTGCCGCGCAGCAACACAGTCAGCACAGAATGAACAGTGGCATCTGCTCACACGGCAGTAGGACCAGCAGGGAAAGCTAGTGCTCTGCTTCTTCAGCACACAAGCAGGTTTGCAACGGGGTCACCATCATTGCAGTCTCTCCTCGGTTTCATACCTAAAAGTCCATTTGAATCCAAATTCTCAGGTGGTCTCTCTCAGCTGCCCAGCAGCACAGTGAGTACAGCACGAACGTTTGGCATCTGCTCCCACAGCAGGAGAGCCAGGATTGAAAGCTGCTGCTGGACCTGTTCAGCACACAATCCCCTTTACATTGGTGCCTCCATCGTTGCTTTCACTTCTCTCTTTCATACAGGAAAAGCATTTGAATGGAATCAGTCCAGAGCCTGCTCTCTGCTGCGCAGCAACACAATCAGCACAGAATGAACAGTGGCATCTGCTCACACGCCAGAAGGACCAGCAGGGAAAGCTAGTGCTGGGCCTCTTCAGCACACAAGCAGCTTTGCAACGGTGTCGCCGTCATTGCAGTCTCTCCTCGGTTTCACACCTAAAAGTCCATTTGAATCCAAATTCTCAGGTGGTCTCTCTCAGCTGCCCAGCAGCACAGTGAGTACAGCACGAATGTTTGGCCTCTGCTCCCACCGCAGAAGAGCCAGGATTGAAAGCTGGTGCTGGACCTGTTCAGCACACAATCACGTTTACATTGGTGCCTCCATCGTTGCTTTCACTGCTCACTTTCATACAGGAAAAGCATTTGAATGGAATCAGTCTAGAGCCTGCTCTCTGCTGCGCAGCAACACAGTCAGCACAGAATGAACAGTGGATTCTGCTCGCACAGCAGAAGGACCAGCAGGGAAAGCTAGTGCTGGGCTTCTTCAGCACACAAGCAGCTTTGCAACGGGGTCACCATCATTGCAGTCTCTCCTCGGTTTCATACCTAAAAGTCCATTTGAATCCAAATTCTCAGGTGGTGTCTCTCAGCTGCCCAGCAGCACTGTGAGTACAGCACGAACGTTTGGCATCTGCTCCCACAGCAGAAGAGCAAGGATTGAAAGCTGGTGCTGGACCTGTTCAGCACACAATCCCCTTTACATTGGTGCCTCCATCGTTGCTTTCACTGCTCACTTTCATACAGGAAAAGCATTTGAATGGAATCAGTCCAGAGCCTGCTCTCTGCTGCGCAGGAACACAGTCAGCACAGAATGAACAGTGGCATCTGCTCACACGGCAGAAGGACCAGCAGGGAAAGATAGTGCTGGGCTTCTTCAGCACACAAGCAGCTTTGCAACGGGGTCACCATCATTGCAGTCTCTCCTCGGTTTCATACCTAAAAGTCCATTTGATTCAAATTCTCAGATGGTCTCAGCTGCCCAGCAGCACAGTGAGTACAGCACGAACGTTTGGCATCTGCTCCCACAGCAGAAGAGCAAGGATTGAAAGCTGGTGCTGGACCTGTTCAGCACACAATCACCTTTACATTGGTGCCTCCATCGTTGCTTTCACTGCTAACACTCATACAGGAAAAGGATTTGAATGGAATCAGTCCAGAGCCTGTTCCCTGCTGGCAGCAACACAATCAGCACAGAATGAACAGTGGCATCTGCTCACACGGCAGAAGGACCAGCAGGGAAAGCTAGTGCTGGGCCTCTTCAGCACACAAGCAGCTTTGCAACGGTGTCGCCGTCGTTGCAGTCTCTCCTCGGTTTCACACCTAAAAGTCCATTTGAATCCAAATTCTCAGGTGGTGTCTCTCAGCTGCCCAGCAGCACAGTGAGTACAGCACGAACGTTTGGCCTCTGCTCCCACCGCAGAAGAGCCAGGATTGAAAGCTGGTGCTGGACCTGTTCAGCACACAATCACGTTTACATTGGTGCCTCCATCGTTGCTTTCACTGCTCACTTTCATACAGGAAAAGCATTTGAATGGAATCAGTCCAGAGCCTGCTCTCTGCTGCGCAGCAACACAGTCAGCACAGAATGAACAGTGGATTCTGCTCGCACAGCAGAAGGACCAGCAGGGAAAGCTAGTGCTGGGCCTCTTCAGCACACAAGCAGCTTTGCAACGGTGTCGCCGTCATTGCAGTCTCTCCTCGGTTTCATACCTAAAAGTCCATTTGAATCCAAATTCTCATGTGGTGTCTCTCAGCTGCCCAGCAGCACTGTGAGTACAGCACGAACGTTTGGCATCTGCTCCCACAGCAGAAGAGCAAGGATTGAAAGCTGGTGCTGGACCTGTTCAGCACACAATCCCCTTTACATTGGTGCCTCCATCGTTGCTTTCACTGCTAACACTCATATAGGAAAAGCATTTGAATAGAATCAGTCCAGAGCCTGCTCCCTGCTGGCAGCAACACAGCACAGAATGAACAGTGGCATCTGCTCACACGGCAGAAGGACCAGCAGGGAAAGTTAGTGCTGGGTTTCTTCAGCACACAAGCAGCTTTGCAACGGGGTCACCATCACTGCAGTCTCTCTTCGGTTTCATACCTAAAAGTCCATTTGAATCCAAATTCTCAGGTGGTCTCAGCTGCCCAGCAGCACAGTGAGTACAGCACGAACGTTTGGCCTCTGCTCCCACAGCAGAAGAGCCAGGATTGAAAGCTGGTGCTGGACCTGTTCAGCACACAATCCCCTTTACATTGGTGCCTCCATCGTTGCTTTCACTGCTCACTTTCATACAGGAAAAGCATTTGAATGGAATCAGTCCAGAGCCTGCTCTCTGCTGCGCAGCAACACAGTCAGCACAGAATGAACAGTGGCATCTGCTCACACGGCAGAAGGACCAGCAGGGAAAGCTCGTGCAGGGCATCTTCAGCACACAAGCAGCTTTGCAACGGGGTCACCATCATTGCAGTCTCTCCTCGCTTTCATACCTAACGTCCATTTGAATGCACCCTCTTCGGAGCTTGCTCTCGGCTGCCCAGCAGCAGAGTGAGTAGAGCACGAACGGTTGCCGTCTGCTCCCACAGTCGAAGAGCCAGGAGGGAAAGCATGTGCTGGGCATCTTCAGCACACAGTTAGCTTTGCAAGGGTGTCACCATCATTGCTGTCGCTCCTCGGTTTCATACGTAAAAGTCCATTTGAGTGCAACCTCTCCGAAGCTTGTTCTCGGCTGCCCAGGGGCAGAACGATTAGTGCACGAACGTCTGGCTTCTGCTCCCAGATCCGAAGAGCCAGGAGGGAAAGCATGCGCTGGGCATCTTCAGCACACAGTCAGCTTTGCAACGGTGTCACCATCATTGCTGTCGCTCCTCGCTTTCATACCTAAAGGTCCATTTGAATGCACCCTCTTCGGAGCTTGCTCTCGCCTGCCCAGCTACACAGTGAGTAGAGCACAAACGGTTGCCGTCTGCTCCCACAGTCGAAGAGCCAGGAGGGAAAGCTGGTGAAAGCTTAGGGTTAGGGTTAGGGTTAGGGTTAGGGTTAGGGGTTAGGGTTAGGAGTTAGGGTTAGGGTTAGGGTTAGGGTTAGGGTTAGGGATAGGGGTTAGTGTTAGGGGTTGGGGTTAGGTTTAGGGTTAGGGTTAGGGTTAGGGGTTAGGGTTAGGGTTATGGTTAGGTTTAGGGATAGGGTTAGGGTTAGGGGTATGGTTAGGGTTAGGGTTAGGGTTAGGGTTTGGTTATGGTTAGGTTTAGGGTTAGGGTTAGTGTCAGGGTTTGGGTTGCTGTCTGCACCCACAGTCGAAGAGCCAGGAGGGAAAGCATGTGCGGGGCATCTTCAGCACACAGTCAGCTTTGCAATGCTGTCGCCATTATTGCTGTCAGTCCTCAGTTTCATACCTAAAAGCACATTTGAATGCAATCTCTTCGGAGCTTGCTCTCGGCTGCCCAGCAGCACAGTGAGTAGAGCATGAACGGTTGCCGTCTGCTCCCACAGTCGAAGAGCCAGGAGGGAAAGCATGTGCTCTGAATCTTCTGCATAGCTTTGCAAGGGTGGCACCATCATTGTTGTCGCTCCTCGGTTTCATACCTAAAAGTCCACTCGAATGCAACCTCTACGGAGCTTGCTCTGAGCTCCCAAGTAGCACAGCGACTAGAGCACGAACGTCTGGCCTCTGCTCCCAGAGCCGAAGAGCCAGGAGGGAAAGCATGTGCTGGGCATCTTCAGCACACAGTCAGCTTTGCAACGGTGTCACCATCATTGCTGTCGCTCCTCGGTTTCATATGTAAAAGTCCATTTGAATGCAACGTCTCCAAAGCTTGTTCTCGGCTGCCCAGGGGCACAGTGATTAGTGCATGAACGTCTGGCCTCTGCTCTTAGAGCCGTAGAGCCAGGATGGAAAACATTTGCTGGGCATCTTCAGCACACAGTCAGCTTTGCAACAGTGTCACCATCATTGCTGTCGTTCCTCGGTTTCATACTTAAAAGTCCATTTGAGTGCAACCTCCTTGAAGCTTGTTCTCGGCTGCCCAGTGGCACAGCGATTAGTGCACGAACGTCTGGCTTCTGCTCCCAGATCCGAAGAGCCAGGAGGGAAAGCATGTGCTGGGCATCTTCAGCACACAGTCAGCTTTGCAACGGTGTCACCATCATTGCTGTCGCTCCTCAGTGTCATACCTAAAGGTCCATTTGAATGCACCCTCTTCGGAGCTTGCTCTCGGCTGCCCAGCAGCACAGTGAGTAGAGCACGAACGGTTGTCGTCTGCTAGCACAGTCGAAGAGCCAGGAGGGAAAGCATGTGCGGGGCATCTTCAGCGCACAGTCAGCTTTGCAATGCTGTCACCATTATTGCTGTCACTCCTCGGTTTCATACCTAAAAGTACATTTGAATGCACCCTCTCCAAAGCTGCTTCTCAGCTGCCCAGTAGCACAGCGATTAGTGCATGAAGTTCTGGCTTCTGCTCCCAGATTCGAAGAGCCGGGAGGGAAAGCATGTGCTGGGCATCTTCAGCACACAGTCAGCTTTGCAACGGTGTCACCATCATTGCTGTCGCTCCTCGGTGTCATGCCTAAAGGTCCATTTGAATGCACCCTCTTCGGAGCTTGCTCTCGGCTGCCGAGCAGCACAGTGAGTAGAGCACCAACAGTTGCCGTCTGCTCCCACAATCGAAGAGCCAGGAGGGAAAGCTGGTGCTCTGAATCTTCTGCACACAGTCAGCTTTGACCCAGTGCCTCCATCATTGCTGTCGCTCCTCACTTTCATACCGAGAAGTTCATTTGAATCCACCTTCTCTGCTCGTTGCTCTTGGCTTCCGAGCAGCACAGTCAGTAGAGCACGAACTTCTGGCTTCTGCTCCCAGATCCGAAGAGCCGGGAGGGAAAGCATGTGCTGGGCATCTTCAGCACACAGTCAGCTTTGCAACGGTGTCACCATCATTGCTGTCGCTCCCCGCTTTCATACCTAAAGGTCCATTTGAATGCACCCTCTTCGGAGCTTGCTCTCGGCTGCCCAGCAGCACAGTGAGTAGAGCACGAACGGTTGCCGTCTGCTCCCACAGTCGAAGAGCCAGGAGGGAAAGCATGTGCTGGGCATCTTCAGCACACAGTCAGCTTTGCAACGGTGTCATCATCATTGCTGTCGCTCCTCGGTTTCATACCTAAAAGTCCACTCGAATGCAACCTCTACGGAGCTTGCTCTGAGCTGCCAAGTAGCACAGCGATTAGAGCACGAACGTCTGGCCTCTGCTCCCAGAGCCGAGGAGCCAGGAGAAAAAGCATGTGCTGGGCATCTTCAGCACACAGTCAGCTTTGCAACGGTGTCACCATCATTGCTGTCGCTCCTCGGTTTCATACTTAAAAGTCCATTTGAGTGCAACCTCTCCGAAGCTTGTTCTCGGCTGCCCAGGGGCAGAACGATTAGTGCACGAACGTCTGGCTTCTGCTCCCAGATCCGAAGAGCCAGGAGGGAAAGCATGTGCTGGGCATCTTCAGCACACAGTCAGCTTTGCAACGGTGTCACCATCATTGCTGTCGCTCCTCGCTTTCATACCTAAAGGTCCATTTGAATGCACCCTCTTCGGAGCTTTCTCTCGGCTGCCGAGCAGCACAGTGAGTAGAGCACGAACGGTTGCCGTCTGCTGCCAGAGCCGAAGAGCCAGGAGGGAAAGAATGTGCTGGGCTTCTTCTGCACACAGTCAGCTTTGCAATGCTGACGCCATTATTGCTGTCACTCCTCGGTTTCATACCTAAAAGTACATTTGAATGCAACCTCTTCAAAGCTGCTTCCCAGCTGCCCAGTAGCACAGCGATTAGTGCACGAACTTCTGGCTTCTGCTCCCAGATCCGAAGTGCCGGGAGGGAAAGCATGTGCTGGGCATCTTCAGCACACAGTCAGCTTTGCAACGGTGTCACCATCATTGCTGTCGCTCCTAGCTTTCATACCTAAACGTCAATTTGAAAGCACCCTCTTCGGTGCTTGCTCTCGGCTGCCCAGCAGCACAGTGAGTAGAGCACACGCGGTTGCCGTCTGCTAGCACAGTGGAGGAGCCCGGAGGGAAAGCATGTGCTGGGCATCTTCAGCACACAGTCAGGTTTGCAACGGTGTCACCATCATTGCTGTCGCTCCTCGCTTTCATACCTAAAGGTCCATTTGAATTCACCCTCTTCGGAGCTTGCTCTCGGCTGCCCACCTGCACAGTGAGTAGAGCACGAAGAGTTGCCGTCTGCTCCCACAATCGAAGAGCCAGGAGGGAAAGCTGGTGCTCTGAATCTTCTGCACACAATCAGCTTTGCAACAGTGCCTCCATCATTGCTGTCGCTCCTCACTTTCATACCGAGAAGTTTATTTGAATCCAACTTCTCTGCTCGTTGCTCTTGGCTGCCCAGCAGCACAGGAGTAGAGCACGAACGTCTGGCCTCTGCTCTCAGAGCCGAAGAGCCAGGAGGGAAAGCATGTGCTGGGCATCTTCAGCACACAGTCAGCTTTGCAACGGTGTCACCATCATTGCTGTCGCTCCTCGCTTTCATACCTAAAGGTCCATTTGAATGCACCCTCTTCGGAGCTTGCTCTCGGCTGCCCAGCAGCACAGTGAGTAGAGCACGAACGGTTGCCGTCTGCTCCCACAGTCGAAGAGCCAGGAGGGAAAGCATGTGCTGGGCATCTTCAGCACACAGTTAGCTTTGCAACGGTGTCACCATCATTGCTGTCGCTCCTCGGTTTCATACCTAAAAGTCCACTCGAATGCAACCTCTACGGAGCTTGCTCTGAGCTGCCAAGTAGCACAGCGATTAGAGCACGAACGTCTGGCTCTGCTCCCAGAGCCGAGGAGCCAGGAGAAAAAGCATGTGCTGGGCATCTTCAGCACACAGTCAGCTTTGCAACGGTGTCACCATCATTGCTGTCGCTCCTCGCTTTCATACTTAAAAGTCCATTTGAGTGCAACCTCTCCGAAGCTTGTTCTCGGCTGCCCAGGGGCAGAACGATTAGTGCACGAACGTCTGGCTTCTGCTCCCAGATCCGAAGAGCCAGGAGGGAAAGCATGTGCTGGGCATCTTCAGCACACAGTCAGCATTGCAACGGTGTCACCATCATTGCTGTCGCTCCTCGCTTTCATACATAAAGGTCCATTTGAATGCACCCTCTTCAAAGCTTGCTCTCGGCTGCCAAGCTGCACAGTGAGTAGAGCACGAACAGTTGCCGTCTGCTCCCACAATCGAAGAGCCAGGAGGGAAAAGCTGGTGAAAGCTTAGGGTTAGGGGTTAGGGTTAGGGTTAGGGTTAGCGTTAGGGGTTAGGGTTAGGGGTTAGGGTTACGGTTAGGGTTAGGGTTAGGGTTAGGGTTAGGGTTAGGGGTTAGGGTTAGGATTAGGGTTATGGTTAGGTTTAGGGTTAGGGTTAGGGTTAGGGGTAGGGTTAGGGTTAGTGTTAGGGTTAGGGTTGGGTTAGGGTTAGGGTTAGGGTTAAGCTTAGGGTTAGGGTTGCCGTCTGCTCCCACAGTCGAAGAGCCAGGAGGGAAAGCATATGCGGGGCATGTTCAGCGCACACTCAGCTTTGCAATGCTGTCACCATTATTGCTGTCACTCCTCGGTTTCATACCTAAAAGTACATTTGTATGCAAAATCTCCAAAGCTGCTTCTCAGCTGCCCAGTAGCACAGCGATTAGTGCACGAACTTCTGGCTTCTGCTCCCAAATCCGAAGAGCCGGGAGGGAAAGCATGTGCTGGGCATCTTCAGCACACAGTCAGCTTTGCAACGGTGTCACCATCATTGCTGTCGCTCCTCGCTTTCATACCAAGAAGTTCATTTGAATCCAACTTCTCTGCTCGTTGCTCTTGGCTGCCCAGCAGCACAGTCAGTAGAGCACTAACGTCTGGCCTCTGCTCTCAGAGCCGAAGAGCCAGGAGGGAAAGCATGTGCTGGGCATCTTCAGCACACAGTTAGCTTTGCAACGGTGTCACCATCATTGCTGTCGCTCCTCGGTTTCATTCCTAAATGTCCACTGGAATGCAACCTCTACGGAGCTTGCTCTGAGCTGCCAAGTAGCACAGCGATTAGAGCACGAACGTCTGGCCTCTGCTCTTAGAGCCGAAGAGCCAGGAGGGAAAGCATGTGCTGGGCATCTTCAGCACACAGTCAGCTTTGCAACGGTGTCACCATCATTGCTGTCGCTCCTCGCTTTCATACCTAAAGGTCCATTTGAATGCACCCTCTTCGGAGCTTGCTCTCGGCTACCCAGCAGCACAGTGAGTAGAGCACGAATGGTTGCCGTCTGCTCCCACAGTCGAAGAGCCAGGAGGGAAAGCATGTGCGGGGCATCTTCAGCACACAGTTAGCTTTGCAACGGTGTCACCATCATTGCTGTCGCTCCTCGGTTTCATACCTAAAAGTCCACTCGAATGCAACCTCTACGGAGCTTGCTCTGAGCTCCCAAGTAGCACAGCGATTAGAGCACGAACGTCTGGCCTCTGCTCCCAGAGCCGAAGAGCCAGGAGGGAAAGCATGTGCTGGGCATCTTCAGCACACAGTCAGCTTTGCAACAGTGCCTCCATCATTGCTGACGCATTTCACTTTCATACCTAGAAGTTCATTTGAATCCACCTTCTCCGCTCATTGCTCTTGGCTGTCCAGCGGCACAGTCAGTAGAGAACGAACGTCTGGCCTCTGCTCCCAGAGCCGAAGAGCCAGGAGGGAAAGAATGTGCTGGGCATCTTCAGCACACAGTCAGCTTTGCAACGGTGTCACCATCATTGCTGTCGCTCCTCGCTTTCATACCTAAAGGTCCATTTGAATGCACCCTCTTCGGAGCTTGCTCTCGGCTGCCCAGCTGCACAGTGAGTAGACCACGAACAGTTGCCGTCTGCTCCCACAATCGAAGAGCCAGGAGGGAAAGCTGGTGAAAGGTTAGGGTTAGGGTTAGGGTTAGGGTTAGGGTTAGGGTTAGGGGTTAAGTTTAGGGGTTAGGGTTAGGGCTAGGGTTAGGGTTAGGGTTAGGGGTTAGGGTTAGGGTTAGGGTTAGGGTTAGGGTTAGCGTTGCCGTCTGCTCCCACAGTCGAAGAGCCAGGAGGGAAAGCATGTGCGGGGCATTTTCAGCACACAGTCAGCTTTGCAATGCTGTCACCATTATTGCTGTCACTCCTCGGTTTCATACCTAAAAGTACATTTGAATGCAACCTCTCCAAAGCTGCTTCTCAGCTGCCCAGTAGCACAGCGATTAGTGCACGAACTTCTGGCTTCTGCTCCCAGATCCGAAGAGCCGGGAGGGAAAGCATGTGCTGGGCATCTTCAGCACACAGTCAGGTTTGCAACGGCGTCACCATCATTGCTGTCGTTCCACGCTTTCATACCTAAAGGTCCATTTGAATGCACCCTCTTCGGAGCCTGCTCTTGGAGGCCCAGCAGCACAGTGAGCAGAGCACGAACGGTTGCCGTCTGCTAGCACAGTGGAGGAGCCAGGAGGGAAAGCATGTGCTGCGCATCTTCAGCACACAGCCAGCTTTGCAACAGTGCCTCCATCATTGCTGACGCTTTTCACTTTCATACCAAGAAGTTCGTTTGAATCAACCTTCTCCGCTCATTGCTCTTGGCTGTCCAGCGGCACAGTCAGTAGAGCACGAACGTCTGGCCTCTGCTCCCAGAGCCGAAGAGCCAGGAGGGAAAGAATGTGCTGGGCATCTTCAGCACACATTCAGCTTTGCAACGGCGTCACCATCATTGCTGTCGTTCCACGCTTTCATACCTAAAGGTCCATTTGAATGCACCCTCTTCGGAGCTTGCTCTCGGCTGCCCAGCTGCACAGTGAGTAGACCACGAACAGTTGCCGTGTGCTCCCACAATCGAAGAGCCAGGAGGGAAAGCTGGTGAAAGGTTAGGGTTAGGGTTAGGGTTAGGGTTAGGGTTAGGGTTAGGGGTTAAGTTTAGGGGTTAGGGTTAGGGCTAGGGTTAGGGTTAGGGTTAGGGGTTAGGGTTAGGGTTAGGGTTAGGGTTAGGGTTAGTGTTGCCGTCTGCTCCCACAGTCGAAGAGCCAGGAGGGAAAGCATGTGCGGGGCATTTTCAGCACACAGTCAGCTTTGCAATGCTGTCACCATTATTGCTGTCACTCCTCGGTTTCATACCTAAAAGTACATTTGAATGCAACCTCTCCAAAGCTGCTTCTCAGCTGCCCAGTAGCACAGCGATTAGTGCACGAACTTCTGGCTTCTGCTCCCAGATCCGAAGAGCCGGGAGGGAAAGCATGTGCTGGGCATCTTCAGCACACAGTCAGGTTTGCAACGGCGTCACCATCATTGCTGTCGTTCCACGCTTTCATACCTAAAGGTCCATTTGAATGCACCCTCTTCGGAGCCTGCTCTTGGAGGCCCAGCAGCACAGTGAGTAGAGCACGAACGGTTGCCGTCTGCTAGCACAGTGGAGGAGCCAGGAGGGAAAGCATGTGCTGGGCATTTCAGCACACAGTCAGCTTTGCAACAGTGCCTCCATCATTGCTGACGCTTTTCACTTTCATACCTAGAAGTTCATTTGAATCAACCTTCCCTGCTCATTGCTCTTGGCTGTCCAGCGGCACAGTCAGTAGAGCACGAACGTCTGGCCTCTGCTCCCAGAGCCGAAGAGCCAGGAGGGAAAGAATGTGCTGGGCATCTTCAGCACACAGTCAGCTTTGCAACGGTGTCACCATCATTGCTGTCGCTCCTCGCTTTCATACCTTAAGGTCCATTTGAAGGCCCCCTCTTCGGAGCTTGCTCTCGGCTGCCCAGCAGCACAGTGAGTAGAGCACGAACAGTTGCCGTCTGCTGCCAGAGCCGAAGAGCCAGGAGGGAAAGCATGTGCTGGGCATCTTCAGCACACATTCAGCTTTGCAACGGTGTCACCATCATTGCTGTCGCTCCTCGCTTTCATACCTAAAGGTCCATTTGAATGCACCCTCTTCGGAGCTTTCTCTCGGCTGCCGAGCAGCACAGTGAGTAGAGCACGAACGGTTGCCGTCTGCTGCCAGATCCGAAGAGCCAGGAGGGAAAGCATGTGCTGGGCATCTTCAGCACACAGTCAGCTTTGCAACGGTGTCACCATCATTGCTGTCGCTCCTCGGTGTCATACCTAAAGGTCCATTTGAATACACCCTCTTCGGAGCTTGCTCTCGGCTGCCCAGCTGCACAGTGAGTAGAGCACGAACGGTTGCCGTCTGCTAGCACAGTGGAGGAGCCAGGAGGGAAAGCATGTGCTGGGCATCTTCAGCACACAGTCAGCTTTGCAACGCTGTCACCATCATTGCTGTCGCTCCTCACCATAACCCTAACCCTAACCCTAACCCCTAACCCTAACCCTAACCCTAACCCTAACCCCTGACCCTAACCCCTAACCCTAACCCTAAGCCTAACCCTAACCCTAAGCTTTCACCAGATTCAGAGCACCAGCTTTCCCTCCTGGCTCTTCGATTGTGGGAGCAGACGGCAACTGTTCGTGCTCTACTCACTGTGCAGCTGGGCAGCCGAGAGCAAGCTCCGAAGAGGGTGCATTCAAATGGACCTTTAGGTATGAAAGCGAGGAGCGACAGCAATGATGGTGACACCGTTGCAAAGCTGACTGTGTGCTGAAGATGCCCAGCACATGCTTTCCCTCCTGGCTCTTCGGATCTGGGAGCAGAAGCCAGACGTTCGTGCACTAATCGTTCTGCCCCTGGGCAGCCGAGAACAACCTTCGGAGAGGTTGCACTCAAATGGACTTTTAAGTATGAAAGCGAGGAGCGACAGCAATGATGGTGACACCGTTGCAAAGCTGACTGTGTGCTGAAGATGCCCAGCACATGCTTTCCCTCCTGGCTCTTCGGCTCTGGGAGCAGAGGCCAGACGTTCGTACTCTAATCGCTATGCCACTTGGCAGCTCAGAGCAAGCTCCGTAGAGGTTGCATTCTAGTGGACTTTTAGGTATGAAAGCGAGGAGCGACAGCAATGATGGTGACACCGTTGCAAAGCTAACTGTGTGCTGAAGATGCCCCGCACATGCTTTCCCTCCTGGCTCTTCGACTGTGGGAGCAGATGGCAACCCTAACCCAACCCTAACCCTAAACCTAACCCAACACTAACCCTAACCCTACCCCTAACCCTAACCCTAACCCTAAACCTAACCATAACCCTAACCATAACCCTAACCCCTAACCCTAACTCTAACCCCAACCCTAACCCCTAACCCTAACCCCTAACCCTAACCCTAACCCTAACCCTAACCCTAAGCTTTCACCAGCTTTCCCTCCTGGCTCTTCGATTGTGGGAGCAGACGGCAAG
This sequence comes from Pezoporus flaviventris, assembly GCF_033815535.1. Lineage (NCBI taxonomy): Eukaryota > Metazoa > Chordata > Aves > Psittaciformes > Psittacidae > Pezoporus > Pezoporus flaviventris. The sequence continues at coordinate 24,652 of NW_026893171.1, read as the reverse complement.
TGTTCGTGCTCTAATCACTGTGCAGCTGGGCAGCCGAGAGCAAGCTCCGAAGAGGCTGCATTCAAATGGACCTTTAGGTATGAAAGCGAGGAGCGACAGCAATGATGGTGACACCGTTGCAAAGCTGACTGTGTGCTGAAGATGCCCAGCACATGCTTTCCCTCCTGGCTCTTCGGCTCTGGGAGCAGAGGCCAGACGTTCGTGCTCTACTGACTGTGCCGCTGGACAGCCAAGAGCAATGAGCGGAGAAGGTGGATTCAAATGAACTTCTAGGTATGAAAGTGAAAAGCGTCAGCAATGATGGAGGCACTGTTGCAAAGCTGACTGTGTGCTGAAGATGCCCAGCACATACTTTCCCTCCTGGCTCCTCCACTGTGCTAGCAGACGGCAACCGTTCGTGCTCTACTCACTGTGCTGCTGGGCAGCCGAGAGCAAGCTCCGAAGAGGGTGCATTCAAATGGACCTTTAGGCATGAAAGCGAGGAGCGACAGCAATGATGGTGACACCGTTGCAAAGCTGACTGTGTGCTGAAGATGCCCAGCACATGCTTTCCCTACCGGCTCTTCGGATCTGGGAGCAGAAGCCAGAAGTTCGTGCAATAATCGCTGTGCTACTGGGCAGCTGAGAAGCAGCTTTGGAGAGGTTGCATTCAAATGTACTTTTAGGTATGAAACCGAGGAGTGACAGCAATAATGGTGACAGCATTGCAAAGCTGACTGTGTGCTGAAGATGCCCCGCACATGCTTTCCCTTCTGGCTCTTCGACTGTGGGAGCAGACGGCAACCCTATCCCTAACCCTAACCCTAAACCTAACCCAAACCTAATCCTAACCCTACCCCTAACCCTAACCCTAAACCTAACCATAACCCTAACCCTAACCCTAACACCTAACCCTAACCCTAACCCTAACCCCTAACCCTAAGCCCTAACCCTAACCCTAACCCTAACCCTAACCCTAAGCTTTCACCAGCTTTCCCTCCTGGCTCTTCGATTGTGGGAGCAGACGGCAACCGTTCGTGCTCTTCTCACTGTGCAGCTGGGCAGCCGAGAGCAAGCTCCGAAGAGGGTGCATTCAAATGTACCTTTAGGTATGAAAGCGAGGAGCGACAGCAATGATGGTGACACCGTTGCAAAGCTGACTGTGTGCTGAAGATGCCCAGCACCTGCTTTCCCTCCTGGCTCTTCGGATCTGGGAGCGGAAGCCAGACGTTCGTGCACTAATCGTTCTGCCCCTGGGCAGCCGAGAACAAGCTTCGGAGAGGTTGCACTCAAATGGACTTTTAAGTATGAAAGCGAGGAGTGACAGCAATGATGGTGACACCGTTGCAAAGCTGACTGTGTGCTGAAGATGCGCAGCACATGCTTTCCCTCCTGGCTCTTCGACTGTGGGAGCAGACGACAACCGTTCGTGCTCTACTCACTGTGCTGCTGGGCAGCCGAGAGCAAGCTCTGAAGAGGGTGTATTCAAATGGACCTTTAGGTATGAATGCGAGGAGCGACAGCAATGATGGGGACACCGTTGCAAAGCTGACTGTGTCTGAAGATGCCCCGCACATGCTTTCCCTCCTGGCTCTTCGACTGTGGGAGCAGACGTCAACCCTAACCCTAACCCTAACCCTAAACCTAACCCAACCCTAACCCTAACCCTACCCCTAACCCAAACCCTAACCCTAAACCTAACCATAACCCTAACCCTAACCCTAACCCCTAACCCTAACCCTAACCCCTAACCCTAAGCCCTAACCCTAAGCTTTCACCAGCTTTCCCTCCTGGCTCTTCGATTGTGGGAGCAGACGGCAACTGTTCGTGCTCTTCTCACTGTGTAGCTGGGCAGCCGAGAGCAAGCTCCGAAGAGGGTGCATTCAAATGTACCTTTAGGTATGAAAGCGAGGAGCGACAGCAATGATGGTGACACCGTTGCAAAGCTGACTGTGTGCTGAAGATGCCCAGCACCTGCTTTCCCTCCTGGCTCTTCGGATCTGGGAGCAGAAGCCAGACGTTCGTGCACTAATCGTTCTGCCCCTGGGCAGCCGAGAACAAGCTTCGGAGAGGTTGCACTCAAATGGACTTTTAAGTATGAAAGCGAGGAGCGACAGCAATGATGGTGACACCGTTGCAAAGCTGACTGTGTGCTGAAGATGCCCAGCACATG
>NW_026893171.1:0-5000 GCF_033815535.1 Pezoporus flaviventris | reverse complement strand
AACCCTACCCCTAACACTAACCCTACCCCTTACCCTAACCCTAACCCTAACCCCTAACCCTAACTCCTAACCCTAACCCTAACCCTAACCCTAAGCCTAAGCTTTCACCAGCTTTCCCTCCTGGCTCTTCGATTGTGGGAGCAGACGGCAACTGTTCGTGCTCTACTCACTGTGCTGCTGGGCAGCCGAGAGCAAGCTCCGAAGAGGTGCATTCAAATGGACCTTTAGGTATGAAAGCGAGGAGCGACAGCAATGATGGTGACACCGTTGCAAAGCTGACTGTGTGCTGAAGATGCCCAGCACATTCTTTCCCTCCTGGCTCCTCCACTGTGCTAGCATACGGCAACCGTTCGTGCTCTACTCACTGTGCTGCTGGGCAGCCAAGAGCAAGCTCCGAAGAGGGTGCATTCAAATGGACCTTTTGGTATGAAAGCGAGGAGCGACAGCAATGATGGTGACACCGTTGCAAAGCTGACTGTGTGCTGAAGATGCCCAGCACATTCTTTCCCTCCGGGCTCTTCGGCTCTGAGAGCAGAGGCCAGACGTTCGTGCTCTACTGACTGTGCTGCTGGGCAGCCAAGAGCAACGAGCAGAGACGTTGGATTCAAATGAACTTCTCGGTATGAAAGGGAGGAGCGACAGCAATGATGGAGGCACTGTTGCAAAGCTGACTGTGTGCAGAAGATTCAGAGCACCAGCTTTCCCTCCTGGCTCTTCGATTGTGGGAGCAGACGGCAACTGTTCGTGCTCTACTCACTGTGCAGCTGGGCAGCCGAGAGCAAGCTCCGAAGAGGGTGCATTCAAATGGACCTTTATGTATGACACCGAAAAGCAACAGCAATGATGGTGACACCGTTGCAAAGCTGACTGTGTGCTGAAGATGCCCAGCACCTGCTTTCCCTCCTGGCTCTTCGGATCTGGGAGCAGAAGCCAGACGTTCGTGCACTAATCGTTCTGCCCCTGGGCAGCCGAGAACAAGCTTCGGAGAGGTTGCACTCAAATGGGACTTTTAAGTATGAAACCGAGGAGCGACAGCAATGATGGTGACACCGTTGCAAATCTGACTGTGTGCTGAAGATGCCCAGCACATGCTTTCCCGCCGGGCTCTTCGGCTCTAGGAGCAGAGGCCAGACGTTCGTGCTCTAATCGCTGTGCTACTTGGCAGCTCAGAGCAAGCTCCGTAGAGGTTGCATTCTAGTGGACTTTTAGATATGAAACCGAGGAGCGACAGCAATGATGGTGACACCGTTGCAAAGCTAACTGTGTGCTGAAGATGCCCAGCACATGCTTTCCCTCCTGGCTCTTCGACTGTGGGAGCAGACGGCAACCGTTCGTGCTCTACTCACTGTGCTGCTGGGCAGCCGAGAGCAAGCTTCGGAGAGGGTGCATTCAAATGGACCTTTAGGTATGAAAGCGAGGAGCGACAGCAATGATGGTGACACCGTTGCAAAGCTGACTGTGTGCTGAAGATGCCCAGCACATGCTTTCCCTCCGGGCTCTTCGGCTCTGAGAGCAGAGGCCAGACGTTCGTGCTCTACTGTCTGTGCTGCTGGGCGGCCAAGAGCAACGAGCAGAGACGTTGGATTCAAATGAACTTCTCGGTATGAAAGGGAGGAGCGACAGCAATGATGGAGGCACTGTTGCAAAGCTGACTGTGTGCAGAAGATTCAGAGCACCAGCTTTCCCTCCTGGCTCTTCGATTGTGGGAGCAGACGGCAACTGTTCGTGCTCTACTCACTGTGCAGCTGGCAGCCGAGAGCAAGCTCCGAAGAGGGTGCATTCAAATGGACCTTTAGGTATGACACCGAGGAGCAACAGCAATGATGGTGACACCGTTGCAAAGCTGAATGTGTGCTGAAGATGCCCAGCACATGCTTTCCCTCCTGGCTCTTCGGCTCTGGCAGCAGACGGCAACCGTTCGTGCTCTACTCACAGTGCTGCTCGGCAGCCGAGAGCAAGCTATGAAGTGGGTGCATTCAAATGGGACCTTTAGGTATGAAAGCGAGGAGCGACAGCAATGATGTTGACACCGTTGCAAAGCTGACTGTGTGCTGAAGATGCCCAGCTCATGCTTTCCCTCCCGGCTCTTCGGATCTGGGAGCAGAAGCCAGAAGTTCGTGCACTAATCGCTGTGCTACTGGGCAGCTCAGAAGCAGCTTTGGAGAGGTTGCATTCAAATGTACTTTTAGGTATGAAACCGAGGAGTGACAGCAATAATGGTGACAGCATTGCAAAGCTGACTGTGTGCTGAAGATGCGCAGCACATTCTTTCCCTCCTGGCTCTTCGGCTCTGGCAGCAGAAGCCAGACGTTCGTGCACTAATCGTTCTGCGCCTGGGCAGCCGAGAACAAGCTTCGGAGAGGTTGCACTCAAAAGGACTTTTAAGCATGAAACTGAAGAGCGACAGCAATGATGGTGACACCGTTGCAAAGCTGACTGTGTGCTGAAGATGCCCAGCACATGCTTTCCCGCCGGGCTCTTCGGCTCTGGGAGCAGAGGCCAGACGTTCGTGCTCTAATCGCTGTGCTACTTGGCAGCTCAGAGCAAGCTCCGTAGAGGTTGCATCGAGTGGACTTTTAGGTATGAAACCGAGGAGCGACAGCAATGATGGTTACACCGTTGCAAAGCTAACTGTGTGCTGAAGATGCCCAGCACATGCTTTCCTTCCTGGCTCTTCGACTGTGGGAGCAGACGGCAACCGTTCATGCTCTACTCACTGTGCTGCTGGGCAGCCGAGAGCAAGCTCCGAAGAGATTGCATTCAAATGGACCTTTAGGTATGAAAGCGAGGAGCGACAGCAATGATGGTGACACCGTTGCAAAGCTGACTGTGTGCTGAAGATGCCCAGCACATGCTTTCCCTCCAGGCTCTTCGGCTCTGAGAGCAGAGGCCAGACGTTCGTGCTCTACTGACTGTGCTGCTCGGAAGCCAAGAGCAACGAGCAGAGAAGCTGGATTCAAATGAACTTCTCGGTATGAATGTGAGGAGCGACAGCAATGATGGAGGCACTGTTGCAAAACTGACTGTGTGCAGAAGATTCAGAGCACCAGCTTTCCCTCCTGGCTCTTCTATTGTGGGAGCAGACGGCAACTGTTCGTGCTCTTCACACTGTGCTTGCTGTGCAGCCGAGAGCAAGCTCCGAAGAGGGTGCTTTCAAATGGACGTTTAGGTATGACAGCGAGGAGCGACAGCAATGATGGTGACACCGTTGCAAAGCTCACTGTGTGCTGAAGATGCCCAGCACATGCTTTCCCTCCTGGCTCTTTCGGATCTGGGAGCAGAAAGCCAGACGTTCGTGCACTAATCGCTCTCCCCCTGGGCAGCCGAGAACAAGCTTTGGGGCGGTTGCACTCAAATGGACTTTTAAGTATGAAACCGAGGAGCGACAGCAATGTTGGTGACACCGTTGCAAAGCTGACTGTGTGCTGAAGATGCCCAGCACATGTTTTCCATCCTGGCTCTTCGGCTCTAAGAGCAGAGGCCAGACGTTCATGCACTAATCACTGTGCCCTGGGCAGCCGAGAACAAGCTTTGGAGACGTTGCATTCAAATGGACTTTTACATATGAAACCGAGGAGCGACAGCAATGATGGTGACACCGTTGCAAAGCTGACTGTGTGCTGAAGATGCCCAGCACATGCTTTCCCTCCGGGCTCTTCGGCTCTGAGAGCAGAGGCCAGACGTTCATGCTCTACTGACTCTGCTGCTGGGCAGCAAAGAGCAACGAGCAGAGAAGTTGGATTCAAATGAACTTCTAGGTATGAAAGTGAGGAGCGACAGCAATGATGGACGCACTGGGTCAAAGCTGACTGTGTGCAGAAGATTCAGAGCACCAGCTTTCCCTCCTGGCTCTTCGATTGTGGGAGCAGACGGCAACTGCTCGTGCCTCTACTCACTGTGCTGCTGGGCAGCCGAGAGCAAGCTCCGAAGAGGGTGCATTCAAATGGACCTATAGGCATGACAACGAGGAGCGACAGCAATGATGGTGACACCGTTGCAAAGCTGACTGTGTGCTGAAGATGCCCAGCACATGCTTTCCTTCCTGGCTCTTCGGATCTGGGAGCAGAGGACAGACGTTCGTGCTCCACTGACTGTGCCGCTGGACAGCCAAGAGCAATGAGCGGAGAAGGTGTATTCAAATGAACTTCTAGGTATGAAAGTGTAAAGCGTCAGCAATGATGGAGGCACTGTTGCCAAAGCTGACTGTGTGCTGAAGTTGCCCAGCACATGCTTTCCCTCCTGGCTCTCCACTGTGCTAGCACACGGCAACAGTTCGTGCTGTACTCACTGTGCTGCTGGGCAGCCGAGAGCAAGCTCCGAAGAGGGTGCATTCAAATGGACCTTTAGGGTATGAAAGCGAGGAGCGACAGCAATGATGGTGACACCGTTGCAAAGCTGACTGTGTGTTGAAGATGCCCAGCACATGCTTTCCCTCCTGGCTTTTCGGATCTGGGAGCAGAAGCCAGACGTTCGTGCACTAATCGTTCTGCCCCTGGGCAGCCGAGAACAAGCTTCGGAGAGGTTGCACTCAAATGGACTTTTAAGTATGAAAGCGAGGAGCGACAGCAATGATGGTGACACCGTTGCAAAGCTGAATGTGTGCTGAAGATGCCCAGCACATGCTTTCCCTCCTGGCTCTTCGGCTCTGGGAGCAGAGGCCAGACGTTCGTGCACTGTGCTACTTGGCAGCTCAGAGCAAGCTCCGTAGAGGTTGCATTCTAGTGGACTTTTAGGTATGAAACCGAGGAGCGACAGCAATGATGGTGACACCGTTGCAAAGCTGACTGTGTGCTGAAGATGCCCAGCACATGCTTTCCCTCCTGGCTCTTCGACTGTGGGAGCAGACGGCAACCGTTCGTGCTCTACTCACTGTGCTGCTGGGCAGCCGAGAGCAAGCTTTTGAGAGGGTGCATTGAAATGGACCTTAAGGTATGAAAGCGAGGAGCGACAGCAATGATGGTGACACCGTTGCAAAGCTGACTGTGTGCTGAAGATGCCCA
>NW_026893168.1:0-62623 GCF_033815535.1 Pezoporus flaviventris | reverse complement strand
TTGAAACCAGGAAAGAATTGGGCAAAAATTAGCAAGGAAAAAAAAAGCTTAAAAGGGGTTGAAACGTGGCAAAAATAGGGTAGAAACTGCCAAAAATGGATTAAAAGGGGTTAGAACTTGACAAAAGTGGGTTAGGAAAGGGGAAAAATAACTTAAAAATGGTTAGAAATTGAGAAATTTGGGTTAGGAAAAGAAACGAAAAAATGCTTAAAACGACTTAGAAAATGGAAATAAAAAAAGGGTTAGCAATGGCCAATAGTGGCTTAAAACGTTTCAGAAAGTAACAAGAATGCATAGCAAACAGGGGGAAAACCGGTTTAAATTTGATAGAAATGGGGAAAAATGGGTTAGAAATGAGCGAAAAACTCTGAAACCAGGAAAGAATTGGGCAAAAATTAGCAAGGAAAAAAAAAGCTTAAAAGGGGTTGAAACGTAGCAAAAATAGGATAGAAACTGCCAAAAATGGATTAAAAGGGGTTAGAACTTGACAAAAGTGGGTTAGGAAAGGGGAAAAATAACTTAAAAATGGTTAGAAATTGAGAAATTTGGGTTAGGAAAAGAAACCAAAAAATGCTTAAAACGACTTAGAAAATGGAAATAACAAAAGGGTTAGTAATGGCCAAAAGTGGCTTAAAACATATTTGAAAGTAACAAGAATGCATAGCAAACGGGGGGAAACCGGTTTAAATTTGATAGAAATGGGGCAAAATGGGTTAGAAATGAGCGAAAAACTCTGAAACCAGGAAAGAATTGGGCAAAAATTAGCAAGGAAAAAAAAAGCTTAAAAGGGGTTGAAACGTGGCAAAAATAGGATAGAAACTGCCAAAAATGGATTAAAAGGGGTTAGAACTTGACAAAAATGGGTTAGGAAAGGGGAAAAATAACTTAAAAATGGTTAGAAATTGAGAAATTTGGGTTAGGAAAAGAAACCAAACAATGCTTAAAACGACTTAGAAAATGGAAATAAATAAGGGTTAGTAATGGCTAAAAGTGGCTTAAAACGTCTAAGAAAGTAACAAGAATGGATAGCAAACAGGGGAAAATCTGGTTTCAATTTGATAGAAATGGGGCAAAATGGGTTAGAAATGAGCGAAAAACTCTGAAACCAGGAAAGAATTGGGCAAAAATTAGCAAGGAAAAAAAAAGCTTAAAAGGGGTTGAAACGTAGCAAAAATAGGATAGAAACTGCCAAAAATGGATTAAAAGGGGTTAGAACTTGACAAAAGTGGGTTAGGAAAGGGGAAAAATAACTTAAAAATGGTTAGAAATTGAGAAATTTGGGTTAGGAAAAGAAACCAAAAAATGCTTAAAACGACTTAGAAAATGGAAATAACAAAAGGGTTAGTAATGGCCAAAAGTGGCTTAAAACATATTTGAAAGTAACAAGAATGCATAGCAAACGGGGGGAAACCGGTTTAAATTTGATAGAAATGGGGAAAAATGTGTTAGAAATGAGCGAAAAACTCTGAAACCAGGAAAGAATTGGGCAAAAATTAGCAAGGAAAAAAAAAGCTTAAAAGGGGTTGAAACGTGGCAAAAATAGGATAGAAACTGCCAAAAATGGATTAAAAGGGGTTAGAACTTGACAAAAGTGGGTTAGGAAAGGGGAAAAATAACTTAAAAATGGTTAGAAATTGAGAAATTTGGGTTAGGAAAAGAAACCAAAAAATGCTTAAAACGACTTAGAAAATGGAAATAAAAAAAGGGTTAGTAATGGCCAAAAGTGGCTTAAAACATATTAGAAAGTAACAAGAATGCATAGCAAACAGGGGGAAAACCGGTTTAAATTTGATAGAAATGGGGAAAAATGGGTTAGAAATGAGCGAAAAACTCTGAAACCAGGAAAGAATTGGGCTAAAATTAGCAAGAAAAGAAAAAAAAAGCTTACAAGGGGTTGAAACGTGGCAAAAATAGGATAGAAATTGCCAAAAATGGATTAAAAGGGGTTAGAACTTGACAAAAATGGGTTAGGAAAGGGGAAAAATAACTTAAAAATGTTTAGAAATTGAGAAATTCAAGTTAGGAAAAGAAACCAAAAAATGCTTAAAACGACTTAGAAAATGGAAATAAAAAAAGGGTTAGCAATGGCCAATAGTGGCTTAAAACGTTTCAGAAAGTAACAAGAATGCATAGCAAACAGGGGGAAAACCGGTTTAAATTTGATAGAAATGGGGAAAAATGGGTTAGAAATGAGCGAAAAACTCTGAAACCAGGAAAGAATTGGGCTAAAATTAGCAAGAAAAGAAAAAAAAAGCTTACAAGGGGTTGAAACGTGGCAAAAATAGGATAGAAATTGCCAAAAATGGATTAAAAGGGGTTAGAACTTGACAAAAATGGGTTAGGAAAGGGGAAAAATAACTTAAAAATGTTTAGAAATTGAGAAATTCGGGTTAGGAAAAGAAACCAAAAAATGCTTAAAACGACTTAGAAAATGGAAATAGAAAAAGGGTTAGTTATGGCCAAAAGTGGCTTAAAACATATTTGAAAGTAACAAGAATGCATAGCAAACGGGGGAAAACCGGTTTAAATTTGATAGAAATGGGGAAAAATGGGTTAGAAATGAGCGAAAAACTCTGAAACCAGGAAAGAATTGGGCAAAAATTAGCAAGGAAAAAAAAAGCTTAAAAGGAGTTGAAACGTGGCAAAAATAGGATAGAAACTGCCAAAAATGGATTAAAAGGGGTTAGAACTTGACAAAAGTGGGTTAGGAAAGGGGAAAAATAACTTAAAAATGGTTAGAAATTGAGAAATTTGGGTTAGGAAAAGAAACCAAAAAATGCTTAAAACGACTTAGAAAATGGAAATAAAAAAAGGGTTAGCAATGGCTAAAAGTGGCTTAAAACGTTTAAGAAAGTAACAAGAATGCATAGCAAACGGGGGGAAAACCGGTTTAAATTTGATAGAAATGGGGCAAAATGGGTTAGAAATGAGCGAAAAACTCTGAAACCAGGAAAGAATTGGGCAAAAATTAGCAAGGAAAAAAAAAGCTTAAAAGGGGTTGAAACGTGGCAAAAATAGGATAGAAACTGCCAAAAATGGATTAAAAGGGGTTAGAACTTGACAAAAATGGGTTAGGAAAGGGGAAAAATAACTTAAAAATGGTTAGAAATTGAGAAATTTGGGTTAGGAAAAGAAACCAAAAAATGCTTAAAACGACTTAGAAAATGGAAATAAAAAAAGGGTTAGTAATGGCCAAAAGTGGCTTAAAACATATTTGAAAGTAACAAGAATGCATAGCAAACGGGGGAAAACCGGTTTCAATTTGATAGAAATGGGGAAAAATGGGTTAGAAATGAGCGAAAAACTCTGAAACCAGGAAAGAATTGGGCAAAAATTAGCAAGGAAAAAAAAAAGCTTAAAAGGGGTTGAAACGTGGCAAAAATAGGATAGAAACTGCCAAAAATGGATTAAAAGGGGTTAGAACTTGACAAAAGTGGGTTAGGAAAGGGGAAAAATAACTTAAAAATGGTTAGAAATTGAGAAATTTGAGTTAGGAAAAGAAACCAAAAAATGCTTAAAACGACTTAGAAAATGGAAATAAAAAAAGGGTTAGCAATGGCTAAAAGTGGCTTAAAACGTTTAAGAAAGTAACAAGAATGCATAGCAAACGGGGGGAAAACCGGTTTAAATTTGATAGAAATGGGGCAAAATGGGTTAGAAATGATCGAAAAACTCTGAAACCAGGAAAGAATTGGGCAAAAATTAGCAAGGAAAAAAAAAGCTTAAAAGGGGTTGAAACGTGGCAAAAATAGGATAGAAACTGCCAAAAATGGATTAAAAGGGGTTAGAACTTGACAAAAATGGGTTAGGAAAGGGGAAAAATAACTTAAAAATGGTTAGAAATTGAGAAATTTGGGTTAGGAAAAGAAACCAAAAAATGCTTAAAACGACTTAGAAAATGGAAATAAAAAAAGGGTTAGTAATGGCCAAAAGTGGCTTAGAACATATTTGAAAGTAACAAGAATGCATAGCAAACGGGGGAAAACCGGTTTCAATTTGATAGAAATGGGGAAAAATGGGTTAGAAATGAGCGAAAAACTCTGAAACCAGGAAAGAATTGGGCAAAAATTAGCAAGGAAAAAAAAAGCTTAAAAGGGGTTGAAACGTGGCAAAAATAGGATAGAAACTGCCAAAAATGGATTAAAAGGGGTTAGAACTTGACAAAAATGGGTTAGGAAAGGGGAAAAATAACTTAAAAATGGTTAGAAATTGAGAAATTTGGGTTAGGAAAAGAAACGAAAAAATGCTTAAAACGACTTAGAAAATGGAAATAAAAAAAGGGTTAGCAATGGCCAATAGTGGCTTAAAACGTTTCAGAAAGTAACAAGAATGCATAGCAAACAGGGGGAAAACCGGTTTAAATTTGATAGAAATGGGGAAAAATGGGTTAGAAATGAGCGAAAAACTCTGAAACCAGGAAAGAATTGGGCTAAAATTAGCAAGAAAAGAAAAAAAAAGCTTACAAGGGGTTGAAACGTGGCAAAAATAGGATAGAAATTGCCAAAAATGGATTAAAAGGGGTTAGAACTTGACAAAAATGGGTTAGGAAAGGGGAAAAATAACTTAAAAATGGTTAGAAATTGAGAAATTTGGGTTAGGAAAAGAAACCAAAAAATGCTTAAAACGACTTAGAAAATGGAAATAACAAAAGGGTTAGTAATGGCCAAAAGTGGCTTAAAACATATTTGAAAGTAACAAGAATGCATAGCAAACGGGGGAAAACCGGTTTCAATTTGATAGAAATGGGGAAAAATGGGTTAGAAATGAGCGAAAAACTCTGAAACCAGGAAAGAATTGGGCAAAAATTAGCAAGGAAAAAAAAAGCTTAAAAGGGGTTGAAACGTGGCAAAAATAGGGTAGAAACTGCCAAAAATGGATTAAAAGGGGTTAGAACTTGACAAAAGTGGGTTAGGAAAGGGGAAAAATAACTTAAAAATGGTTAGAAATTGAGAAATTTGGGTTAGGAAAAGAAACGAAAAAATGCTTAAAACGACTTAGAAAATGGAAATAAAAAAAGGGTTAGCAATGGCCAATAGTGGCTTAAAACGTTTCAGAAAGTAACAAGAATGCATAGCAAACAGGGGGAAAACCGGTTTAAATTTGATAGAAATGGGGAAAAATGGGTTAGAAATGAGCGAAAAACTCTGAAACCAGGAAAGAATTGGGCTAAAATTAGCAAGGAAAAAAAAGCTTAAAAGGGGTTGAAACGTAGCAAAAATAGGATAGAAACTGCCAAAAATGGATTAAAAGGGGTTAGAACTTGACAAAAGTGGGTTAGGAAAGGGGAAAAATGGCTTAAAAATGGTTAGAAATTGAGAAATTTGGGTTAGGAAAAGAAACCAAAAAATGCTTAAAACGACTTAGAAAATGGAAATAACAAAAGGGTTAGTAATGGCCAAAAGTGGCTTAAAACATATTTGAAAGTAACAAGAATGCATAGCAAACGGGGGGAAACCGGTTTAAATTTGATAGAAATGGGGCAAAATGGGTTAGAAATGAGCGAAAAACTCTGAAACCAGGAAAGAATTGGGCAAAAATTAGCAAGGAAAAAAAAAGCTTAAAAGGGGTTGAAACGTGGCAAAAATAGGATAGAAACTGCCAAAAATGGATTAAAAGGGGTTAGAACTTGACAAAAATGGGTTAGGAAAGGGGAAAAATAACTTAAAAATGGTTAGAAATTGAGAAATTTGGGTTAGGAAAAGAAACCAAACAATGCTTAAAACGACTTAGAAAATGGAAATAAATAAGGGTTAGTAATGGCTAAAAGTGGCTTAAAACGTCTAAGAAAGTAACAAGAATGGATAGCAAACAGGGGAAAATCTGGTTTCAATTTGATAGAAATGGGGCAAAATGGGTTAGAAATGAGCGAAAAACTCTGAAACCAGGAAAGAATTGGGCAAAAATTAGCAAGGAAAAAAAAAGCTTAAAAGGGGTTGAAACGTAGCAAAAATAGGATAGAAACTGCCAAAAATGGATTAAAAGGGGTTAGAACTTGACAAAAGTGGGTTAGGAAAGGGGAAAAATAACTTAAAAATGGTTAGAAATTGAGAAATTTGGGTTAGGAAAAGAAACCAAAAAATGCTTAAAACGACTTAGAAAATGGAAATAACAAAAGGGTTAGTAATGGCCAAAAGTGGCTTAAAACATATTTGAAAGTAACAAGAATGCATAGCAAACGGGGGGAAACCGGTTTAAATTTGATAGAAATGGGGAAAAATGTGTTAGAAATGAGCGAAAAACTCTGAAACCAGGAAAGAATTGGGCAAAAATTAGCAAGGAAAAAAAAAGCTTAAAAGGGGTTGAAACGTGGCAAAAATAGGATAGAAACTTCCAAAAATGGATTAAAAGGGGTTAGAACTTGACAAAAGTGGGTTAGGAAAGGGGAAAAATAACTTAAAAATGGTTAGAAATTGAGAAATTTGGGTTAGGAAAAGAAACCAAAAAATGCTTAAAACGACTTAGAAAATGGAAATAAAAAAAGGGTTAGTAATGGCCAAAAGTGGCTTAAAACATATTTGAAAGTAACAAGAATGCATAGCAAACGGGGAAAAAACCGGTTTAAATTTGATAGAAATGGGGAAAAATGGGTTAGAAATGAGCGAAAAACTCTGAAACCAGGAAAGAATTGGGCAAAAATTATCAAGAAAAGAAAAAAAAGCTTACAAGGGGTTGAAACGTGGCAAAAATAGGATAGAAATTGCCAAAAATGGATTAAAAGGGTTAGAACTTGACAAAAGTGGGTTAGGAAAGGGGAAAAATAACTTAAAAATGGTTAGAAATTGAGAAATTTGGGTTAGGAAAAGAAACGAAAAAATGCTTAAAACGACTTAGAAAATGGAAATAAAAAAAGGGTTAGCAATGGCCAATAGTGGCTTAAAACGTTTCAGAAAGTAACAAGAATGCATAGCAAACAGGGGGAAAACCGGTTTAAATTTGATAGAAATGGGGAAAAATGGGTTAGAAATGAGCGAAAAACTCTGAAACCAGGAAAGAATTGGGCTAAAATTAGCAAGAAAAGAAAAAAAAAGCTTACAAGGGGTTGAAACGTGGCAAAAATAGGATAGAAATTGCCAAAAATGGATTAAAAGGGGTTAGAACTTGACAAAAATGGGTTAGGAAAGGGGAAAAATAACTTAAAAATGTTTAGAAATTGAGAAATTCGGGTTAGGAAAAGAAACCAAAAAATGCTTAAAACGACTTAGAAAATGGAAATAGAAAAAGGGTTAGTAATGGCCAAAAGTGGCTTAAAACATATTTGAAAGTAACAAGAATGCATAGCAAACGGGGAAAACCGGTTTAAATTTGATAGAAATGGGGAAAAATGGGTTAGAAATGAGCGAAAAACTCTGAAACCAGGAAAGAATTGGGCAAAAATTAGCAAGGAAAAAAAAAGCTTAAAAGGAGTTGAAACGTGGCAAAAATAGGATAGAAACTGCCAAAAATGGATTAAAAGGGGTTAGAACTTGACAAAAGTGGGTTAGGAAAGGGGAAAAATAACTTAAAAATGGTTAGAAATTGAGAAATTTGGGTTAGGAAAAGAAACCAAAAATGCTTAAAACGACTTAGAAAATGGAAATAAAAAAAGGGTTAGCAATGGCTAAAAGTGGCTTAAAACGTTTAAGAAAGTAACAAGAATGCATAGCAAACGGGGGGAAAACCGGTTTAAATTTGATAGAAATGGGGCAAAATGGGTTAGAAATGAGCGAAAAACTCTGAAACCAGGAAAGAATTGGGCAAAAATTAGCAAGGAAAAAAAAAGCTTAAAAGGGGTTGAAACGTGGCAAAAATAGGATAGAAACTGCCAAAAATGGATTAAAAGGGGTTAGAACTTGACAAAAATGGGTTAGGAAAGGGGAAAAATAACTTAAAAATGGTTAGAAATTGAGAAATTTGGGTTAGGAAAAGAAACCAAAAAATGCTTAAAACGACTTAGAAAATGGAAATAAAAAAAGGGTTAGTAATGGCCAAAAGTGGCTTAAAACATATTTGAAAGTAACAAGAATGCATAGCAAACGGGGGGAAAACCGGTTTAAATTTGATAGAAATGGGGAAAAATGGGTTAGAAATGAGCGAAAAACTCTGAAACCAGGAAAGAATTGGGCAAAAATTAGCAAGGAAAAAAAAAGCTTAAAAGGGGTTGAAACGTGGCAAAAATAGGATAGAAACTGCCAAAAATGGATTAAAAGGGGTTAGAACTTGACAAAAGTGGGTTAGGAAAGGGGAAAAATAACTTAAAAATGGTTAGAAATTGAGAAATTTGAGTTAGGAAAAGAAACCAAAAAATGCTTAAAACGACTTAGAAAATGGAAATAAAAAAAGGGTTAGCAATGGCTAAAAGTGGCTTAAAACGTTTAAGAAAGTAACAAGAATGCATAGCAAACGGGGGGAAAACCGGTTTAAATTTGATAGAAATGGGGCAAAATGGGTTAGAAATGATCGAAAAACTCTGAAACCAGGAAAGAATTGGGCAAAAATTAGCAAGGAAAAAAAAAGCTTAAAAGGGGTTGAAACGTGGCAAAAATAGGATAGAAACTGCCAAAAATGGATTAAAAGGGGTTAGAACTTGACAAAAATGGGTTAGGAAAGGGGAAAAATAACTTAAAAATGGTTAGAAATTGAGAAATTTGGGTTAGGAAAAGAAACCAAAAAATGCTTAAAACGACTTAGAAAATGGAAATAAAAAAAGGGTTAGTAATGGCCAAAAGTGGCTTAAAACATATTTGAAAGTAACAAGAATGCATAGCAAACGGGGGAAAACCGGTTTAAATTTGATAGAAATGGGGAAAAATGGGTTAGAAATGAGCGAAAAACTCTGAAACCAGGAAAGAATTGGGCAAAAATTAGCAAGGAAAAAAAAAGCTTAAAAGGGGTTGAAACGTGGCAAAAATAGGATAGAAACTGCCAAAAATGGATTAAAAGGGGTTAGAACTTGACAAAAGTGGGTTAGGAAAGGGGAAAAAATAACTTAAAAATGGTTAGAAATTGAGAAATTTGGGTTAGGAAAAGAAACGAAAAAATGCTTAAAACGACTTAGAAAATGGAAATAAAAAAAGGGTTAGCAATGGCCAATAGAGGCTTAAAACGTTTCAGAAAGTAACAAGAATGCATAGCAAACAGGGGGAAAACCGGTTTAAATTTGATAGAAATGGGGAAAAATGGGTTAGAAATGAGCGAAAAACTCTGAAACCAGGAAAGAATTGGGCTAAAATTAGCAAGAAAAGAAAAAAAAAAGCTTACAAGGGGTTGAAACGTGGCAAAAATAGGATAGAAATTGCCAAAAATGGATTAAAAGGGGTTAGAACTTGACAAAAATGGGTTAGGAAAGGGGAAAAATAACTTAAAAATGGTTAGAAATTGAGAAATTTGGGTTAGGAAAAGAAACCAAAAAATGCTTAAAACGACTTAGAAAATGGAAATAGAAAAAGGGTTAGTAATGGCCAAAAGTGGCTTAAAACATATTTGAAAGTAACAAGAATGCATAGCAAACGGGGGAAAACCGGTTTCAATTTGATAGAAATGGGGAAAAATGGGTTAGAAATGAGCGAAAAACTCTGAAACCAGGAAAGAATTGGGCAAAAATTAGCAAGGAAAAAAAAAAGCTTACAAGGGGTTGAAACGTGGCAAAAATAGGGTAGAAACTGCCAAAAATGGCTTAAAAGGGGTTAGAACTTGACAAAAGTGGGTTAGGAAAGGGGAAAAATAACTTAAAAATGGTTAGAAATTGAGAAATTTGGGTTAGGAAAAGAAACCAAAAAATGCTTAAAAAGACTTAGAAAATGGAAATAAATAAGGGTTAGTAATGGCTAAAAGTGGCTTAAAACGTCTAAGAAAGTAACAAGAATGGATAGCAAACGGGAAAATCTGTTTTCAATTTGATAGAAATGGGGCAAAATGGGTTAGAAATGAGCGAAAAACTCTGAAACCAGGAAAGAATTGGGCAAAAATTAGCAAGGAAAAAAAAAGCTTAAAAGGGGTTGAAACGTAGCAAAAATAGGATAGAAACTGCCAAAAATGGATTAAAAGGGGTTAGAACTTGACAAAAGTGGGTTAGGAAAGGGGAAAAATAACTTAAAAATGGTTAGAAATTGAGAAATTTGGGTTAGGAAAAGAAACCAAAAAATGCTTAAAACGACTTAGAAAATGGAAATAAAAAAAGGGTTAGCAATGGCTAAAAGTGGCTTAAAACGTTTAAGAAAGTAACAAGAATGCATAGCAAACGGGGGGAAAACCGGTTTAAATTTGATAGAAATGGGGCAAAATGGCTTAGAAATGAGCGAAAAACTCTGAAACCAGGAAAGAATTGGGCAAAAATTAGCAAGGAAAAAAAAAGCTTAAAAGGGGTTGAAACGTGGCAAAAATAGGATAGAAACTGCCAAAAATGGATTAAAAGGGGTTAGAACTTGACAAAAGTGGGTTAGGAAAGGGGAAAAATAACTTAAAAATGGTTAGAAATTGAGAAATTTGGGTTAGGAAAAGAAACCAAACAATGCTTAAAACGACTTAGAAAATGGAAATAAAAAAAGGGTTAGTAATGGCCAAAAGTGGCTTAAAACATATTTGAAAGTAACAAGAATGCATAGCAAACGGGGGAAAACAGGTTTAAATTTGATAGAAATGGGGAAAAATGGGTTAGAAATGAGCGAAAAACTCTGAAACCAGGAAAGAATTGGGCAAAAATTAGCAAGGAAAAAAAAAGCTTAAAAGGGGTTGAAACGTGGCAAAAATAGGATAGAAACTGCCAAAAATGGATTAAAAGGGGTTAGAACTTGACAAAAGTGGGTTAGGAAAGGGGAAAAATAACTCAAAAATGGTTAGAAATTGAGAAATTTGGGTTAGGAAAAGAAACAAAAAATGCTTAAAACGACTTAGAAAATGGAAATAAATAAGGGTTAGTAATGGCTAAAAGTGGCTTACAACATCTAAGAAAGTAACAAGAATGCATAGCAAACAGGGGAAAATCTGTTTTCAATTTGATAGAAATGGGGCAAAATGGGTTAGAAATGAGCGAAAAACTCTGAAACCAGGAAAGAATTGGGCTAAAATTAGCAAGAAAAGAAAAAAAAAGCTTACAAGGGGTTGAAACGTGGCAAAAATAGGATAGAAATTGCCAAAAATGGATTAAAAGGGGTTAGAACTTGACAAAAGTGGGTTAGGAAAGGGGAAAAATAACTTAAAAATGGTTAGAAATTGAGAAATTTGGGTTAGGAAAAGAAACGAAAAAATGCTTAAAACGACTTAGAAAATGGAAATAAAAAAAGGGTTAGCAATGGCCAATAGTGGCTTAAAACGTTTCAGAAAGTAACAAGAATGCATAGCAAACAGGGGGAAAACCGGTTTAAATTTGATAGAAATGGGGAAAAATGGGTTAGAAATGAGCGAAAAACTCTGAAACCAGGAAAGAATTGGGCTAAAATTAGCAAGAAAAGAAAAAAAAAGCTTACAAGGGGTTGAAACGTGGCAAAAATAGGATAGAAATTGCCAAAAATGGATTAAAAGGGGTTAGAACTTGACAAAAATGGGTTAGGAAAGGGGAAAAATAACTTAAAAATGGTTAGAAATTGAGAAATTTGGGTTAGGAAAAGAAACGAAAAAATGCTTAAAACGACTTAGAAAATGGAAATAGAAAAAGGGTTAGTAATGGCCAAAAGTGGCTTAAAACATATTTGAAAGTAACAAGAATGCATAGCAAACGGGGGAAAACCGGTTTCAATTTGATAGAAATGGGGAAAAATGGGTTAGAAATGAGCGAAAAACTCTGAAACCAGGAAAGAATTGGGCAAAAATTAGCAAGGAAAAAAAAAGCTTAAAAGGGGTTGAAACGTGGCAAAAATAGGATAGAAACTGCCAAAAATGGATTAAAAGGGGTTAGAACTTGACAAAAGTGGGTTAGGAAAGGGGAAAAATAACTTAAAAATGGTTAGAAATTGAGAAATTTGGGTTAGGAAAAGAAACCAAAAAATGCTTAAAACGACTTAGAAAATGGAAATAAAAAAAGGGTTAGCAATGGCTAAAAGTGGCTTAAAACGTTTAAGAAAGTAACAAGAATGCATAGCAAACGGGGGGAAAACCGGTTTAAATTTGATAGAAATGGGGCAAAATGGGTTAGAAATGAGCGAAAAACTCTGAAACCAGGAAAGAATTGGGCAAAAATTAGCAAGAAAAGAAAAAAAAAGCTTAAAAGGGGTTGAAACTTGGCAAAAATAGGATAGAAACTGCCAAAAATGGATTAAAAGGGGTTAGAACTTGACAAAAATGGGTTAGGAAAGGGGAAAAATAACTTAAAAATGGTTAGAAATTGAGAAATTTGGGTTAGGAAAAGAAACCAAACAATGCTTAAAACGACTTAGAAAATGGAAATAAATAAGGGTTAGTAAATGGCTAAAAGTGGCTTAAAACATCTAAGAAAGTAACAAGAATGCATAGCAAACAGGGGAAAATCTGTTTTCAATTTGATAGAAAAGGGGCAAAATGGGTTAGAAATGAGCGAAAAACTCTGAAACCAGGAAAGAATTGGGCTAAAATTAGCAAGAAAAGAAAAAAAAAGCTTACAAGGGGTTGAAACGTGGCAAAAATAGGATAGAAATTGCCAAAAATGGATTAAAAGGGGTTAGAACTTGACAAAAGTGGGTTAGGAAAGGGGAAAAATAACTTAAAAATGGTTAGAAATTGAGAAATTTGGGTTAGGAAAAGAAACGAAAAAATGCTTAAAACGACTTAGAAAATGGAAATAAAAAAAGGGTTAGCAATGGCCAATAGTGGCTTAAAACGTTTCAGAAAGTAACAAGAATGCATAGCAAACAGGGGGAAAACCGGTTTAAATTTGATAGAAATGGGGAAAAATGGGTTAGAAATGAGCGAAAAACTCTGAAACCAGGAAAGAATTGGGCTAAAATTAGCAAGAAAAGAAAAAAAAAGCTTAAAAGGGGTTGAAACGTGGCAAAAATAGGATAGAAATTGCCAAAAATGGATTAAAAGGGGTTAGAACTTGACAAAAATGGGTTAGGAAAGGGGAAAAATAACTTAAAAATGGTTAGAAATTGAGAAATTTGGGTTAGGAAAAGAAACGAAAAAATGCTTAAAACGACTTAGAAAATGGAAATAGAAAAAGGGTTAGTAATGGCCAAAAGTGGCTTAAAACATATTTGAAAGTAACAAGAATGCATAGCAAACGGGGGAAAACCGGTTTCAATTTGATAGAAATGGGGAAAAATGGGTTAGAAATGAGCGAAAAACTCTGAAACCAGGAAAGAATTGGGCTAAAATTAGCAAGAAAAGAAAAAAAAAGCTTACAAGGGGTTGAAACGTGGCAAAAATAGGATAGAAATTGCCAAAAATGTATTAAAAGGGGTTAGAACTTGACAAAAATGGGTTAGGAAAGGGGAAAAATAACTTAAAAATGGTTAGAAATTGAGAAATTTGGGTTAGGAAAAGAAACCAAAAAATGCTTAAAACGACTTAGAAAATGGAAATAAAAAAAGGGTTAGCAATGGCTAAAAGTGGCTTAAAACGTTTAAGAAAGTAACAAGAATGCATAGCAAACGGGGGAAAACCGGTTTAAATTTGATAGAAATGTGGCAAAATGGGTTAGAAATGAGCGAAAAACTCTGAAACCAGGAAAGAATTGGGCAAAAATTAGCAAGGAAAAAAAAAGCTTAAAAGGGGTTGAAACGTGGCAAAAATAGGATAGAAACTGCCAAAAATGGATTAAAAGGGGTTAGAACTTGACAAAAGTGGGTTAGGAAAGGGGAAAAATAACTTAAAAATGGTTAGAAATTGAGAAATTTGGGTTAGGAAAAGAAACCAAACAATGCTTAAAACGACTTAGAAAATGGAAATAAATAAGGGTTAGTAAATGGCTAAAAGTGGCTTAAAACATCTAAGAAAGTAACAAGAATGCATAGCAAACAGGGGAAAATCTGTTTTCAATTTGATAGAAATGGGGCAAAATGGGTTAGAAATGAGCGAAAAACTCTGAAACCAGGAAAGAATTGGGCAAAAATTAGCAAGGAAAAAAAAAGCTTACAAGGGGTTGAAACGTGGCAAAAATAGGATAGAAATTGCCAAAAATGGATTAAAAGGGGTTAGAACTTGACAAAAGTGGGTTAGGAAAGGGGAAAAATAACTTAAAAATGGTTAGAAATTGAGAAATTTGGGTTAGGAAAAGAAACGAAAAAATGCTTAAAACGACTTAGAAAATGGAAATAAAAAAAGGGTTAGCAATGGCCAATAGTGGCTTAAAACGTTTCAGAAAGTAACAAGAATGCATAGCAAACAGGGGGAAAACCGGTTTAAATTTGATAGAAATGGGGAAAAATGGGTTAGAAATGAGCGAAAAACTCTGAAACCAGGAAAGAATTGGGCTAAAATTAGCAAGAAAAGAAAAAAAAAGCTTACAAGGGGTTGAAACGTGGCAAAAATAGGATAGAAACTGCCAAAAATGGATTAAAAGGGGTTAGAACTTGACAAAAATGGGTTAGGAAAGGGGAAAAATAACTTAAAAATGGTTAGAAATTGAGAAATTTGGGTTAGGAAAAGAAACAAAAAATGCTTAAAACGACTTAGAAAATGGAAATAAATAAGGGTTAGTAATGGCTAAAAGTGGCTTAAAACATCTAAGAAAGTAACAAGAATGCATAGCAAACAGGGGAAAATCTGTTTTCAATTTGATAGAAATGGGGCAAAATGGGTTAGAAATGAGCGAAAAACTCTGAAACCAGGAAAGAATTGGGCTAAAATTAGCAAGAAAAGAAAAAAAAAGCTTACAAGGGGTTGAAACGTGGCAAAAATAGGATAGAAATTGCCAAAAATGGATTAAAAGGGGTTAGAACTTGACAAAAGTGGGTTAGGAAAGGGGAAAAATAACTTAAAAATGGTTAGAAATTGAGAAATTTGGGTTAGGAAAAGAAACGAAAAAATGCTTAAAACGACTTAGAAAATGGAAATAAAAAAAGGGTTAGCAATGGCCAATAGTGGCTTAAAACGTTTCAGAAAGTAACAAGAATGCATAGCAAACAGGGGGAAAACCGGTTTAAATTTGATAGAAATGGGGAAAAATGGGTTAGAAATGAGCGAAAAACTCTGAAACCAGGAAAGAATTGGGCTAAAATTAGCAAGAAAAGAAAAAAAAAGCTTACAAGGGGTTGAAACGTGGCAAAAATAGGATAGAAATTGCCAAAAATGGATTAAAAGGGGTTAGAACTTGACAAAAATGGGTTAGGAAAGGGGAAAAATAACTTAAAAATGGTTAGAAATTGAGAAATTTGGGTTAGGAAAAGAAACCAAAAAATGCTTAAAACGACTTAGAAAATGGAAATAAAAAAAGGGTTAGCAATGGCTAAAAGTGGCTTAAAACGTTTAAGAAAGTAACAAGAATGCATAGCAAACGGGGGGAAAACCGGTTTAAATTTGATAGAAATGGGGCAAAATAGGTTAGAAATGAGAGAAAAACTCTGAAACCAGGAAAGAATTGGGCAAAAATTAGCAAGAAAAAAAAAATGCTTACAAGGGGTTGAAACGTGGCAAAAATAGGATAGAAACTGCCAAAAATGGATTAAAAGGGGTTAGAACTTGACAAAAGTGGGTTAGGAAAGGGGAAAAATAACTTAAAAATGGTTAGAAATTGAGAAATATGGGTTAGGAAAAGAAACCAAAAAATGCTTAAAACGACTTAGAAAATGGAAATAAAAAAAGGGTTAGCAATGGCTAAAAGTGGCTTAAAACGTTTAAAGAAAGTAACAAGGATGCATAGCAAACGGGGGAAAACCGGTTTAAATTTGATAGAAATGGGGAAAAATGGGTTAGAAATGAGCGAAAAACTCTGAAACCAGGAAAGAATTGGGCTAAAATTAGCAAGAAAAGAAAAAAAAGCTTACAAGGGGTTGAAACGTGGCAAAAATAGGATAGAAATTGCCAAAAATGTATTAAAAGGGGTTAGAACTTGACAAAAATGGGTTAGGAAAGGGGAAAAATAACTTAAAAATGGTTAGAAATTGAGAAATTTGGGTTAGGAAAAGAAACCAAAAAATGCTTAAAACGACTTAGAAAATGGAAATAAATAAGGGTTAGTAATGGCTAAAAGTGGCTTAAAACGTTTCAGAAAGTAACAAGAATGCATAGCAAACGGGGAAAAAACGGTTTCAATTTGACAGAAATGGGGAAAAATGGGTTAGAAATGAGCGAAAAACTCTGAAACCAAGAAAGAATTGGGCAAAAAACAGCAAGGAGAAAAAAAAAAGCTTAAAAGGGGTTGAAACGTGGCAAAAATAGGATAGAAACTGCCAAAAATGGATTAAAAGGGGTTACAACTTGACAAAAATGGGTTAGGAAAGGGGAAAAATAACTTAAAAATGGTTAGAAATTGAGAAATTCGGGTTAGGAAAAGAAACCAAAAAATGCTTAAAACGACTTAGATAATGGAAATAAAAAAAGGGTTAGTAATGGCCAAAAGTGGCTTAAAACATATTTGAAAGTAACAAGAATGCATAGCAAACGGGGGAAAACCGGTTTCAATTTGATAGAAATGGGGAAAAATGGGTTAGAAATGAGCGAAAAACTCTGAAACCAGGAAAGAATTGGGCAAAAATTAGCAAGGAAAAAAAAAGCTTAAAAGGGGTTGAAACGTGGCAAAAATAGGATAGAAACTGCCAAAAATGGATTAAAAGGGGTTAGAACTTGACAAAAGTGGGTTAGGAAAGGGGAAAAATAACTTAAAAATGGTTAGAAATTGAGAAATTTGGGTTAGGAAAAGAAACGAAAAAATGCTTAAAACGACTTAGAAAATGGAAATAAATAAGGGTTAGTAATGGCTAAAAGTGGCTTAAAACGTCTAAGAAAGTAACAAGAATGGATAGCAAACAGGGGAAAATCTGGTTTCAATTTGATAGAAATTGGGAAAAATGGGTTAGAAATGAGCGAAAAAATCTGAAACCAGGAAAGAATTGGGCAAAAATTAGCAAGGAAAAAAAAAGCTTAAAAGGGGTTGAAACGTGGCAAAAATAGGATAGAAACTGCCAAAAATGGATTAAAAGGGGTTAGAACTTGACAAAAGTGGGTTAGGAAAGGGGAAAAATAACTTAAAAATGGTTAGAAATTGAGAAATTTGGGTTAGGAAAAGAAACGAAAAAATGCTTAAAACGACTTAGAAAATGGAAATAAAAAAAGGGTTAGCAATGGCCAAAAGTGGCTTAAAACGTCTAAGAAAGTAACAAGAATGCATAGCAAACGGGGAAAAAACGGTTTCAATTAGATAGAAATGGGGAAAAATGGGTTAGAAATGAGTGAAAAACTCTGAAACCAGGAAAGAATTGGGCAAAAATTAGCAAGGAGAAAAAAAAAAGCTTAAAAGGGGTTGAAAGGTGGCAAAAATAGGATAGAAACTGCCAAAAATGGATTAAAAGGGGTTAGAACTTGACAAAAGTGGGTTAGGAAAGGGGAAAAATAACTTAAAAATGGTTAGAAATTGAGAAATTTGGGTTAGGAAAAGAAACCAAAAAATGCTTAAAACGACTTAGAAAATGGAAATAAAAAAAGGGTTAGCAATGGCTAAAAGTGGCTTAAAACGTTTAAAGAAAGTAACAAGGATGCATAGCAAACGGGGGAAAACCGGTTTAAATTTGATAGAAATGGGGAAAAATGGGTTAGAAATGAGCAAAAAACTCTGAAACCAGGAAAGAATTGGGCAAAAATTAGCAAGGAAAAAAAAAGCTTAAAAGGGGTTGAAATGTGGCAAAAATAGGATAGAAACGGCCAAAAATGGATTAAAAGGGGTTAGAACTTGACAAAAGTGGGTTAGGAAAGGGGAAAAATAACTTAAAAATGGTTAGAAATTGAGAAATTTGGGTTAGGAAAAGAAACCAAAAAAAGCTTAAAACGACTTAGAAAATGGAAATAAAAAAAGGGTTAGCAATGGCCAAAAGTGGCTTAAAAGGTTTCAGAAAGTAACAAGAATGCATAGCAAACGGGGAAAAAACGGTTTCAATTTGATAGAAATGGGGAAAAATGGGTTAGAAATGAGTGAAAAACTCTGAAACCAGGAAAGAATTGGGCAAAAAACAGCAAGGAGAAAAAAAAAAGCTTAAAAGGGGTTGAAACGTGGCAAAAATAGGATAGAAACTGCCAAAAATGGATTAAAAGGGGTTAGAACTTGACAAAAATGGGTTAGGAAAGGGGAAAAATAACTTAAAAATGGTTAGAAATTGAGAAATTTGGGTTAGGAAAAGAAACGAAAAAATGCTTAAAACGACTTAGAAAATGGAAATAAAAAAAGGGTTAGCAATGGCCAATAGTGGCTTAAAACGTTTCAGAAAGTAACAAGAATGCATAGCAAACGGGGAAAAACCGGTTTCAATTTGATAGAAATGGGGCAAAATGGGTTAGAAATGAGCGAAAAACTCTGAAACCAGGAAATAATTGGGCAAAAAACAGCAAGGAGAAAAAAAAAAGCTTAAAAGGGGTTGAAACGTGGCAAAAATAGGATAGAAACTGCCAAAAATGGATTAAAAGGGGTTAGAACTTGACAAAAGTGGGTTAGGAAAGGGGAAAAATAACTTAAAAATGGTTAGAAATTGAGAAATTTGGGTTAGGAAAAGAAACGAAAAAATGCTTAAAACGACTTAGAAAATGGAAATAAAAAAAGGGTTAGCAATGGCTAAAAGTGGCTTAAAACGTCTAAGAAAGTAACAAGAATGCATAGCAAACGGGGGGAAAACCTGTTTAAATTTGATAGAAATGGGGCAAAATAGGTTAGAAATGAGAGAAAAACTCTGAAACCAGGAAAGAATTGGGCTAAAATTAGCAAGAAAAAAAAAAAAGCTTACAAGGGGTTGAAACGTGGCAAAAATAGGATAGAAATTGCCAAAAATGGATTAAAAGGGGTTAGAACTTGACAAAAGTGGGTTAGGAAAGGGGAAAAATAACTTAAAAATGGTTTGAAATTGAGAAATTTGGGTTAGGAAAAGAAACGAAAAAATGCTTAAAACGACTTAGAAAATGGAAATAAAAAAAGGGTTAGCAATGGCTAAAAGTGGCTTAAAACGTTTAAGAAAGTAACAAGAATGCATAGCAAACGGGGAAAAACCGGTTTCAATTTGATAGAAATGGGGAAAAATGGGTTAGAAATGAGCGAAAAACTCTGAAACCAGGAAAGAATTGGGCAAAAAACAGCAAGGAGAAAAAAAAAAAGCTTAAAAGGGGTTGAAACGTGGCAAAAATAGGATAGAAACTGCCAAAAATGGATTAAAAGGGGTTACAACTTGACAAAAATGGGTTAGGAAAGGGGAAAAATAGCTTAAAAATGGTTAGAAATTGAGAAATTTGGGTTAGGAAAAGAAACCAAAAAATGCTTAAAACGACTTAGAAAATGGAAATAAATAAGAGTAAGTAATGGCTAAAAGTGGCTTAAAACGTCTAAGAAAGTAACAAGAATGGATAGCAAACAGGGGAAAATCTGGTTTCAATTAGATAGAAATGGGGAAAAATGGGTTAGAAATGAGCAAAAAACTCTGAAACCAGGAAAGAATTGGGCAAAAATTAGGAAGGAGAAAAAAAAAAGCTTAAAAGGGGTTGAAACGTTGCAAAAATAGGATAGAAACTGCCAAAAATGGATTAAAAGGGGTTAGAACTTGACAAAAGTGGGTTAGGAAAGGGGAAAAATAACTTAAAAATGGTTAGAAATTGAGAAATTTGGGTTAGGAAAAGAAACCAAAAAATGCTTAAAACGACTTAGAAAATGGAAATAGAAAAAGGGTTAGTAATGGCCAAAAGTGGCTTAAAACATATTTGAAAGTAACAAGAATGCATAGCAAACGGGGGAAAACCGGTTTAAATTTGATAGAAATGGGGAAAAATGGGTTAGAAATGAGCGAAAAACTCTGAAACCAGGAAAGAATTGGGCAAAAATTAGGAAGAAAAGAAAAAAAAAGCTTACAAGGGGTTGAAACGTGGCAAAAATAGGATAGAAATTGCCAAAAATGGATTAAAAGGGGTTAGAACTTGACAAAAGTGGGTTAGGAAAGGGGAAAAATAACTTAAAAATGGTTTGAAATTGAGAAATTTGGGTTAGGAAAAGAAACGAAAAAATGCTTAAAACGACTTAGAAAATGGAAATAAAAAAAGGGTTAGCAATGGCTAAAAGTGGCTTAAAACGTTTAAGAAAGTAACAAGAATGCATAGCAAACGGGGGGAAAACCCGTTTAAATTTGATAGAAATGGGGCAAAATAGGTTAGAAATGAGAGAAAAACTCTGAAACCAGGAAAGAATTGGGCTAAAATTAGCAAGAAAAAAAAAAAAGCTTAAAAGGGGTTGAAACGTGGCAAAAATAGGATAGAAATTGCCAAAAATGGATTAAAAGGGGTTAGAACTTGACAAAAATGGGTTAGGAAAGGGGAAAAATAACTTAAAAATGGTTAGAAATTGAGAAATTTGGGTTAGGAAAAGAAACGAAAAAATGCTTAAAATGACTTAGAAAATGGAAATAAAAAAAGGTTTAGCAATGGCCAAAAGTGGCTTAAAACGTTTAAGAAAGTAACAAGAATGCATAGCAAACGGGGGGAAAGCTGGTTTCAATTTGATAGAAATGGGGAAAAATGGGTTAGAAATGAGCGAAAAACTCTGAAACCAGGAAAGAATTGGGCAAAAATTAGCAAGAAAAAAAAAATGCTTACAAGGGGTTGAAACGTGGCAAAAATAGGATAGTAACTGCCAAAAATGGATTAAAAGAGGTTAGAACTTGACAAAAGTGGGTTAGGAAAGGGGAAAAATAACTTAAAAATGGTTAGAAATTGAGAAATTTGGGTTAGGAAAAGAAACCAAAAAATGCTTAAAACGACTTAGAAAATGGAAATAAAAAAAGGGTTAGCAATGGCTAAAAGTGGCTTAAAACGTTTAAGAAAGTAACAAGGATGCATAGCAAACGGGGGAAAACCGGTTTAAATTTTATAGAAATGGGGAAAAATGGGTTAGAAATGAGCGAAAAACTCTGAAACCAGGAAAGAATTGGGCAAAAATTAGCAAGGAAAAAAAAAGCTTAAAAGGAGTTGAAACGTGGCAAAAATAGGATAGAAACTGCCAAAAATGGATTAAAAGGGGTTAGAACTTGACAAAAATGGGTTAGGAAAGGGGAAAAATAACTTAAAAATGGTTAGAAATTGAGAAATTTGGGTTAGGAAAAGAAACCAAAAAATGCTTAAAACGACTTAGAAAATGGAAATAAAAAAAGGGTTAGTAATGGCCAAAAGTGGCTTAAAACATATTTGAAAGTAACAAGAATGCATAGCAAACGGGGGAAAACCGGTTTCAATTTGATAGAAATGGGGAAAAATGGGTTAGAAATGAGCGAAAAACTCTGAAACCAGGAAAGAATTGGGCAAAAATTAGCAAGGAAAAAAAAAGCTTAAAAGGGGTTGAAACGTGGCAAAAATAGGATAGAAACTGCCAAAAATGGATTAAAAGGGGATAGAACTTGACAAAAGTGGGTTAGGAAAGGGGAAAAATAGCTTAAAAATGGTTAGAAATTGAGAAATTTGGGTTAGGAAAAGAAACCAAAAAAAGCTTAAAACGACTTAGAAAATGGAAATAAATAAGGGTTAGTAATGGCTAAAAGTGGCTTAAAACGTCTAAGAAAGTAACAAGAATGGATAGCAAACAGGGGAAAATCTGGTTTCAATTTGATAGAAATGGGGAAAAATGGGTTAGAAATGAGCGAAAAACTCTGAAACCAGGAAAGAATTGGGCAAAAATTAGGAAGAAAAGAAAAAAAAAAGCTTACAAGGGGTTGAAACGTGGCAAAAATAGGGTAGAAACTGCCAAAAATTTATTAAAAGGGTTTAGAACTTTACAAAAATGGGTTAGGAAAGGGGAAAAATAACTTAAAAATGGTTAGAAATTGAGAAATTTGGGTTAGGAAAAGAAACCAAAAAATGCTTAAAACGACTTAGAAAATGGAAATAAAAAAAGGGTTAGTAATGGCCAAAAGTGGCTTAAAACATATTTGAAAGTAACAAGAATGCATAGCAAACGGGGGAAAACCGGTTTAAATTTGATATAAATGGGGAAAAATGGGTTAGAAATGAGCGAAAAACTCTGAAACCAGGAAAGAATTGGGCAAAAATTAGCAAGGAAAAAAAAAGCTTAAAAGGGGTTGAAACGTGGCAAAAATAGGATAGAAACTGCCAAAAATGTATTAAAAGGGGTTAGAACTTGACAAAAGTGGGTTAGGAAAGGGGAAAAATAACTTAAAAATGGTTAGAAATTGAGAAATTTGGGTTAGGAAAAGAAACGAAAAAATGCTTAAAACGACTTAGAAAATGGAAATAAATAAGGGTTAGTAATGGCTAAAAGTGGCTTAAAACGTCTAAGAAAGTAACAAGAATGGATAGCAAACAGGGGAAAATCTGGTTTCAATTTGATAGAAATGGGGAAAAATGGGTTAGAAATGAGCGAAAAACTCTGAAACCAGGAAAGAATTGGGCAAAAAACAGCAAGGAGAAAAAAAAAAGCTTAAAAGGGGTTGAAATGTGGCAAAAATAGGATAGAAACTGCCAAAAATGGATTAAAAGGGGTAACAACTTGACAAAAATGGGTTAGGAAAGGGGAAAAATAGCTTAAAAATGTTTAGAAATTGAGAAATTCGGGTTAGGAAAAGAAACCAAAAAATGCTTAAAACGACTTAGAAAATGGAAATAAATAAGGGTTATTAATGGCTAAAAGTGGCTTAAAACGTTTCAGAAAGTAACAAGAATGCATAGCAAACGGGGAAAAAACGGTTTCAATTTGATAGAAATGGGGAAAAATGGGTTAGAAATGAGCGAAAAACTCTGAAACCAGGAAAGAATTGGGCAAAAAACAGCAAGGAGAAAAAAAAAAGCTTAAAAGGGGTTGAAATGTGGCAAAAATAGGATAGAAACTGCCAAAAATGGATTAAAAGGGGTAACAACTTGACAAAAATGGGTTAGGAAAGGGGAAAAATAGCTTAAAAATGTTTAGAAATTGAGAAATTCGGGTTAGGAAAAGAAACCAAAAAATGCTTAAAACGACTTAGAAAATGGAAATAAATAAGGGTTATTAATGGCTAAAAGTGGCTTAAAACGTCTAAGAAAGTAACAAGAATGGATAGCAAACAGGGGAAAATCTGGTTTCAATTTGATAGAAATGGGGAAAAATGGGTTAGAAATGAGCGAAAAACTCTGAAACCAGGAAAGAATTGGGCAAAAATTAGGAAGAAAAGAAAAAAAAAGCTTAAAAGGGGTTGAAACGTGGCAAAAATAGGGTAGAAACTGCCAAAAATGGATTAAAAGGGGTTAGAACTTGACAAAAATGGGTTAGGAAAGGGGAAAAATAACTTAAAAATGGTTAGAAATTGAGAAATTTGGGTTAGGAAAAGAAACCAAAAAATGCTTAAAACGACTTAGAAAATGGAAATAAATAAGGGTTAGTAATGGCTAAAAGTGGCTTAAAACGTCTAAGAAAGTAACAAGAATGGATAGCAAACAGGGGAAAATCTGGTTTCAATTTGATAGAAATGGGGAAAAATGGGTTAGAAATGAGCGAAAAACTCTGAAACCAGGAAAGAATTGGGCAAAAATTAGGAAGGAGAAAAAAAAAAGCTTAAAAGGGGTTGAAACATTGCAAAAATAGGATAGAAACTGCCAAAAATGGATTAAAAGGGGTTAGAACTTGACAAAAGTGGGTTAGGAAAGGGGAAAAATAACTTAAAAATGGTTAGAAATTGAGAAATTTGGGTTAGGAAAAGAAACCAAAAAATGCTTAAAACGACTTAGAAAACTGAAATAAAAAAAGGGTTAGCAATGGCTAAAAGTGGCTTAAAACGTTTAAGAAAGTAACAAGAATGCATAGCAAACGGGGGAAAACCGGTTTAAATTTGATAGAAATGGGGAAAAATGGGTTAGAAATGAGCGAAAAACTCTGAAACCAGGAAAGAATTGGGCAAAAATTAGCAAGGAAAAAAAAAGCTTAAAAGGGGTTGAAACGTGGCAAAAATAGGATAGAAACTGCCAAAAATGGATTAAAAGGGGTTAGAACTTGACAAAAGTGGGTTAGGAAAGGGGAAAAATAACTTAAAAATGGTTAGAAATTGAGAAATTTGGGTTAGGAAAAGAAACCAAAAAATGCTTAAAACGACTTAGAAAATGGAAATAAAAAAAGGGTTAGCAATGGCCAAAAGTGGCTTAAAACGTTTCAGAAATGTCCTGGGTTCAGCAGTAGCAGTCATGTTTTTTCCTTTGTGTTAACTGGTGCAGTGCTGTGTTTTGACTTCTAGTTTTGAGAACAGCGTTGGTGAAGCCGATGTTTTCGGTTGTTGCTAAGTGATGTTTACTCTGACCAAGGACTTTGTGAGGCTCATGCTCTGCCAGGGAGGAGGGGAAGCTGTGAGGAAGCAGAGACGGGGCGCCTGACCCGGGCTAGCCGGGGAGGTATTCCATACCACAGCACGTCATGCCCGGGGTGGGGGGTAACTGGGAGTTGCCCGGAAGGACAGGGGCTTCCGGGTGGAACTCGTTTTCTTGGCCGGTGGTATCGTATTCTCTTCCCTTGTTATTTTCCCTTATCATTGTTTTAGCTGATAGTAGCGGTGGTGATTTGTTGCTGGACTGTTCTTGTCTCAACCCGTAGGAGTTGCACTCTCTCGATCCTCCTCCCCGTTCCTCCGGGAGCGGGGAAAGGGAGAGCCCCGGTGCAGGGAGGGGGGGGAGACGAACACGGACCTTGATTGTTGTCAGCTTGGCACCACTCACTGGGAGTGAGTGAACAAGTTACCTGACTGGGTTTAAACCACGACAGTTCTTTTTGGCGCCCAACGTGGGGCTCGAGGGGTTGAGATAAGAACAGATCTGACTGGATTGATAGTCACTCGTCACAATGCTGATTTATTGGCTCTCAAGGTTTTTCCTCTTGATCTCACAGTTTCAGTATACCATATCTTACGTCCATCCGGTATTGGCTGTATTAGTGTTTTTCAAGTGTGGGGCTTGGGCTAAGGTTTTTATCCCATTTTACTTTATGGTAATGACTTGTAATACAATAGAATCATTGATCATGAAACTGATCTGGTTTATGTTCCCAGTGTGGTCACCACCTTTATACTTTGGGAGGTATATGATGGAGGTGCTTAGCAATTACACATCTTTTTTCTCCTTCTCAGGTGCTCAACCTGTGAAGGAGACATCCTTTTACCCTCCTAGTCGTCCCCCCAGACCATTTACATTTGAGAGTTTTGAATTTTTTAAATGGCCTTTTAATGCTCTTGAGACTTGTTTGCTGATGGTGATGGGAATCACCATGCTAACACGCATACAGAGTGTGTTTTGCCCACTACTGATTTCAAGAGTTAAGCAGATTCAGGTTTGGGTCTTGTCTGGGGTCAAACGACGATGTAGGAGGACCGAGAGATTTTCCCTGAGGCTGGACAGCCATGAGTGGCAGGGTGTGTGGGATAGTATGGGCAAGTATCTAGGTCAGTGGGCCCCTCCAGTATTTTGGAATTTCACTACCGAACAACTGCAAAATCCAGAAGAATTAGTAAAACACTTAAATGAGGTGTGTGGTCATTCTGGCCATACCAGAGATGGACAAATCACGGCAACGTGCTGGGGCTTGGCCTATGCTTACAGGGCCTTGTTCAACACTATTCAGCACCTTCAAAAGGAAAAGAATGTCGGCAGATTTGAGGGCAAAGTGACAGTCGCTACTCAAACTTTGGCTGCAATGAACTGCGCAGCTACCCCAGTGGCAAGTACAGCAGCTGCTCAAACTTCAACTGCAACAGACAGCGCGGTTACCCCAGCTCCAAGCACGGTAGCTACACCACCCCCAGCAACAAGTACAGTCGCTACTCAAACCACAGTGATAATCACTGCAGCCAAACCAGAGGACCAATTCGTACCAATATCAGTTGCCCCTGTACGCAAGAGAACAAGCAAAAAGGAGGCAAAAAGGGTGAAGCGAGATGAAGAACCAATGAATTCACCACCCGGTCCAGAATCTGATCAGGAGTCATCCTCACATGACGAAGAAGAAGAAGAAGTAACTTCTCGACCTCGGACCTCAACCGAGCTGCGGAATATGCGAAAAGATTTTACCCGTCAACCAGGGGAGCACATCATCACCTGGTTACTCCGATGCTGGGACAATGGGGCCGATGGTCACGAACTAGAAGGTACGGAAGCCAAGCAGCTGGGATCACTTGCTAGAGAAGGGGGAATTGACAAAGCAATTGCAAGAGAGAAAAAGTCCCTCAGCCTTTGGAGGAGGCTCTTGGCAGCTGTGAAAGAAAGGTTTCCGTACAAGGACGATGTTACGAGTCGTTCGGCCAAGTGGACTACTATAGACAAAGGCATCCAGTCTCTGAGGGAATCGGCCATCGTAGAGATGATCTATCACATCAAGCCGAATAACGGGGATACACCTATAGATCCAGATGAAGTTGAATGTACACGACCCATGTGGCGAAAACTTACACGGAATGCACCGTCATCATATGCCCATTCATTGGCGACAGTGACCTGGAATGACATAGTACCACTAACAGTGGATGAAATGGTTCATAAACTCCGAGAGTTCGAAGACAATCTCACTCCTTCCATCATCTCAGCTGTGAAAAAACTGTCCCAGGACCTCGACAAATTGAGGGACGATGTATCTGATTTATCCAGCTCCTCACGTGTACCAACACGCGTCTCAGCTATTAACAAAAGACGTCCTATTGTTCAAGAGAGGAGATACAGAAGGTATACGCCACGGGGTACCCTATGGTTTTACCTGCTGGATCACGGAGAAGACATGACAAAGTGGGATGGAAAACCTACTTCAGCTTTGGAGGAACGGGTGAGTGAACTGAAGAGGGGAGCAAGGGCCAAGACTGATCGTCCCATGAGAGCTACGGCTTCAGTCTCTGGTGAGCAGTTTCCCAGATGGAGTGGAAGAGCTGATTTTACTCCAGCTCCTGTGATAACGAAGAATAATCCCTTTCAACACGACTTAAGTGTCCAATGCTGTGACGACCATTAGAGGGGCCCTGCCTCCAGCCAGGTGGAGGTAGGGGACAATCGGATTTACTGGACTGTGTGGATCAGATGGCCTGGCACATCAGTCCCACAGAAGTATAAGGCTCTAGTAGATACCGGTGCACAGTGTACCCTGATGCCATCAAGCTGTCAAGGGGTGGAACCCATCTATATTTCTGGAGTAACAGGAGGATCCCAAGAGTTGACTGTGCTGGAGGCTGAAATCAGCCTGACTGGGAGGGAGTGGCAAAAGCACCCTATTGTGACTGGTCCAGAGGCTCCATGCATCCTCGGCATAGACTACCTCAAGAGAGGGTACTTCAAAGACCCAAAAGGGTACCGGTGGGCTTTTGGTATTGCTGCTTTGGAGACTGAGGAAATTGAGCAGCTGTCCACCTTGCCTGGTCTCTCAGAAGATCCCTCTGCTGTGGGGTTGCTGAAAGTTGAAGAACAACAAGTGCCAATTGCGACCACAACAGTGCACCGGCGGCAATATCGCACCAACCGAGACTCCCTGATTCCCATCCATCAGCTGATCCGTAGACTGGAGAGTCAGGGGGTGATCAGCAGGACCCGCTCACCCTTCAATAGCCCCATATGGCCAGTGCGAAAGTCTAATGGAGAATGGAGACTAACAGTAGACTATCGTGGCCTGAATGAAGTCACACCACCATTGAGTGCTGCCGTACCGGACATGCTAGAACTTCAGTATGAACTAGAGTCAAAAGCAGCCAAGTGGTATGCCACGATTGATATTGCCAATGCATTTTTCTCCATTCCTTTGGCAGCAGAGTGCAGGCCCCAGTTTGCTTTTACTTGGAGGGGTGTCCAGTTCACTTGGAACCGACTGCCCCAGGGGTGGAAACACAGCCCTACCATTTGCCATGGACTGATCCAGACTGCACTGGAACAGGGGCAAGCTCCAGAACACCTGCAATACATTGATGACATTATTGTGTGGGGCGATACAGCGGAAGAAGTCTTTGAGAAAGGGAGGAAAATAATCCAAATCCTGCTGAAAGCCGGTTTTGCCATAAAACGGAGTAAGGTCAAGGGACCTGCACAGGAGATTCAATTTTTGGGAATAAAATGGCAAGATGGACGTAGACAGATCCCCACAGATGTGATCAACAAGATAACAGCAATGTCTCCACCAACTAATAAGAAAGAAACGCAAGCTTTCTTGGGTGCAGTGGGGTTCTGGAGAATGCACATCCCAAATTATAGTTCGATTGTAAGCCCTCTCGATCATGTGACCCGGAAGAAGAATGATTTTAAATGGGGCCCTGAGCAGCAACAAGCCTTTGAGCAAATTAAACGCGAGATAGTTCATGCAGTAGCCCTTGGACCAGTCCGAACCGGACCAGATGTAAAAAATGTGCTGTACACTGCAGCTGGGGAGAACGGTCCTACCTGGAGCCTCTGGCAGAAAGCTCCAGGGGAGACTCGAGGTCGACCCCTCGGCTTTTGGAGTCGGGGATACAAAGGATCTGAGGCCAGCTATACCCCAACTGAGAAAGAGATACTGGCAGCCTATGAAGGGGTTCGAGCTGCTTCGGAAGTGATTGGCACTGAAGCACAGCTCCTCCTGGCACCCCGGCTGCCCGTGCTGGGCTGGATGTTCAAAGGCAGGGTCTCCTCTACACATCATGCAACTGATGCTACATGGAGTAAATGGGCTGCACTAATTACACAACGAACTCGAATAGGAAATCCCAGTCGTCCAGGCATTCTAGAAGTCATCATGGACTGGCCAGAGGGCAAAGATTTTGGAATGTCACCAGAGGAGGAGGTGGTGCGTGCTGAAGAGGCCCCACCATATAATAAACTGTCAGAAAGTGAAAAGCAGTATGCCTTGTTTACTGATGGCTCTTGCCGTATTGTGGGAAAGCATCGGAGATGGAAGGCAGCTGTATGGAGTCCTGGACGACAAGTTGCAGAAACTGCTGAAGGAGAGGGTGAATCGAGTCAATTTGCCGAGGTGAAAGCCATCCAGCTGGCCCTGGACATTGCTGAACGAGAAAAGTGGCCAGTACTTTATCTCTATACTGACTCATGGATGGTGGCAAATGCCCTGTGGGGGTGGTTGAAGCAATGGAAGCAGAGCAACTGGCAACGCAGAGGTAAACCCATCTGGGCTGCTGCACTGTGGAAAGATATTGCTGCCCGGGTGCAGAATCTGGTGGTGAAGGTACGTCATGTAGATGCCCATGTACCCAAGAGTCGGGCCACTGAGGAACACCAGAACAACCAACAAGTGGATAAAGCGGCTAAGATTGAAGTGGCTCAGATGGACTTAGATTGGCAACATAAAGGTGAATTATTTTTGGCCCGGTGGGCCCATGACACTTCAGGCCATCAGGGCAGAGATGCAACATATAGATGGGCCCGTGACCGAGGGGTGGACTTAACAATGGACACTATTGCCCAGGTTATTCATGAGTGTGAAACATGTGCTGCAATTAAACAAGCCAAGCGGTTAAAGCCTCTTTGGTATGGAGGACGATGGTTGAAGTATAAATATGGGGAGGCCTGGCAGATTGACTATATCACACTGCCACCAACCCGCCAAGGCAAGCGCCATGTGCTTACCATGGTGGAAGCAACCACCGGGTGGCTGGAAACATACGCTGTGCCCCATGCCACTGCCCGGAACACCATCCTGGGCCTTGAGAAACAGATTTTGTGGCGACACGGCACCCCAGAGAGAATTGAGTCAGACAATGGGACTCATTTCCGGAATAACCTTATAGATATTTGGGCCAAAGAGCATGGCATTGAGTGGGTATATCACATCCCCTACCATGCACCAGCCTCTGGGAAAATCGAACGGTACAATGGGCTGTTAAAAACTACACTGAGAGCGATGGGTGGGGGAACTTTCATGCATTGGGATACACATTTACCAAAGGCCACCTGGTTGGTCAACACCAGAGGATCTGCCAACAGGGCTGGCCCAGCCCAGTCAGAACTTTTACATATTGTAGAGGGGGACAGAGTTCCCGTGGTGCATATGAAGAATTTGCTGGGGAAGACAGTCTGGGTTATTCCTGCTTCAGGTAAAGGCAAACCCACTCGTGGGATTGCTTTTGCTCAGGGACCTGGATATACTTGGTGGGTAATGCGGGAAGATGGGGAAGTCCGATGTATACCTCAAGGGGATTTGATATTAGGGGAAAACAGCCAGTGAACTCAATTGTATGCTGTTGCCTGCTGTGTAATGCTTTTATAGCCCATCAACTAGATGTCTCCAGGTCACCAGCGACTGGCCCTGACTTCCCTCCAGCCATCATCCCAACAGAGAATGAACTTGGAACATCATGGACCGAATGCACTCGGCAGCATTATAGGGATTGGTCCATGCACTAAGAAAATGATTTTTTTCCTCTTGGTCTGTATGTATATGGATGTATATATGTGGGAGAGCGATGGTGTATTGAAAATGTGGGATCTGAGCACGACGTGAATGGTATGGAATAAGGGGTGGATAATGTCCTGGGTTCAGCAGTAGCAGTCATGTTTTTTCCTTTGTGTTAACTGGTGCAGTGCTGTGTTTTGACTTCTAGTTTTGAGAACAGCGTTGGTGAAGCCGATGTTTTCGGTTGTTGCTAAGTGATGTTTACTCTGACCAAGGACTTTGTGAGGCTCATGCTCTGCCAGGGAGGAGGGGAAGCTGTGAGGAAGCAGAGACGGGGCGCCTGACCCGGGCTAGCCGGGGAGGTATTCCATACCACAGCACGTCATGCCCGGGGTGGGGGGTAACTGGGAGTTGCCCGGAAGGACAGGGGCTTCCGGGTGGAACTCGTTTTCTTGGCCGGTGGTATCGTATTCTCTTCCCTTGTTATTTTCCCTTATCATTGTTTTAGCTGATAGTAGCGGTGGTGATTTGTTGCTGGACTGTTCTTGTCTCAACCCGTAGGAGTTGCACTCTCTCGATCCTCCTCCCCGTTCCTCCGGGAGCGGGGAAGGGGAGAGCCCCGGTGCAGGGAGGGGGGGGAGACGAACACGGACCTTGATTGTTGTCAGCTTGGCACCACTCACTGGGAGTGAGTGAACAAGTTACCTGACTGGGTTTAAACCACGACAAGAAAGTAACAAGAATGCATAGCAAACGGGGAAAAACCGGTTTAAATTTGATAGAAATGGGGAAAAATGGGTTAGAAATGAGCGAAAAACTCTGAAACCAGGAAAGAATTGGGCAAAAATTAGCAAAGAAAAAAAAAAGCTTAAAAGGGGTTGAAACGTGGCAAAAATAGGATAGAAACTGCCAAAAATGGATTAAAAGGGGTTAGAACTTGACAAAAATGGGTTAGGAAAGGGGAAAAATAGCTTAAAAATGGTTAGAAATTGAGAAATTTGGGTTAGGAAAAGAAACGAAAAAATGCTTAAAACGACTTAGAAAATGGAAATAAAAAAAGGGTTAGTAATGGCTAAAAGTGGCTTAAAACGTCTAAGAAAGAAACAAGAATGGATAGCAAACAGGGGAAAATCTGGTTTCAATTTGATAGAAATGGGGAAAAATGGGTTAGAAATGAGCGAAAAACTCTGAAACCAGGAAAGAATTGGGCAAAAAACAGCAACGAAAAAAAAGCTTAAAAGGGGTTGAAACGTGGCAAAAATAGGGTAGAAACTGCCAAAAATGGATTAAAAGGGGTTACAACTTGACAAAAGTGGGTTAGGAAAGGGGAAAAATAGCTTAAAAATGGTTAGAAATTGAGAAATTTGGGTTAGGAAAAGAAACCAAAAAATGCTTAAAACGACTTAGAAAATTGAAATAAAAAAAGGGTTAGCAATGGCTAAAAGTGGCTTAAAACGTTTAAGAAAGTAACAAGAATGCATAGCAAACGGGGGGAAAACCGGTTTAAATTTGATAGAAATGGGGAAAAATGGGTTAGAAATGAGCGAAAAACTCTGAAACCAGGAAAGAATTGGGCAAAAATTAGGAAGAAAAGAAAAAAAAAGCTTACAAGGGGTTGAAACGTGGCAAAAATAGGATAGAAATTGCCAAAAATGGATTAAAAGGGGTTAGAACTTGACAAAAGTGGGTTAGGAAAGGGGAAAAATAACTTAAAAATGGTTTGAAATTGAGAAATTTGGGTTAGGAAAAGAAACGAAAAAATACTTAAAACGACTTAGAAAATGGAAATAAAAAAAGGGTTAGCAATGGCTAAAAGTGGCTTAAAACGTTTAAGAAAGTAACAAGAATGCATAGCAAACGGGGGGAAAACCGGTTTAAATTTGATAGAAATGGGGCAAAATAGGTTAGAAATGAGAGAAAAACTCTGAAACCAGGAAAGAATTGGGCTAAAATTAGCAAGAAAAAAAAAAAAGCTTACAAGGGGTTGAAACGTGGCAAAAATAGGATAGAAATTTCCAAAAATGGATTAAAAGGGGTTAGAACTTGACAAAAATGGGTTAGGAAAGGGGAAAAATAACTTAAAAATTGTTAGAAATTGAGAAATTTGGGTTAGGAAAAGAAACGAAAAAATGCTTAAAACGACTTAGAAAATGGAAATAAAAAAAGGTTTAGCAATGGCCAAAAGTGGCTTAAAACGTTTAAGAAAGTAACAAGAATGCATAGAAAACGGGGGGAAAGCTGGTTTCAATTTGATAGAAATGGGGCAAAATGGGTTAGAAATGAGCGAAAAACTCTGAAACCAGGAAAGAATTGGGCAAAAATTAGCAAGAAAAAAAAAATGCTTACAAGGGGTTGAAACGTGGCAAAAATAGGATAGAAACTGCCAAAAATGGATTAAAAGGGGTTAGAACTTGACAAAAGTGGGTTAGGAAAGGGGAAAAATAACTTAAAAATGGTTAGAAATTGAGAAATTTGGGTTAGGAAAAGAAACCAAAAAATGCTTAAAACGACTTAGAAAATGGAAATAAAAAAAGGGTTAGCAATGGCTAAAAGTGGCTTAAAGCGTTTAAAAAAGTAACAAGGATGCATAGCAAACGGGAAAAAACCGGTTTAAATTTGATAGAAATGGGGAAAAATGGGTTAGAAATGAGAGAAAAACTCTGAAACCAGGAAAGAATTGGGCAAAAATTAGCAAGGAAAAAAAAAGCTTTAAAGGGGTTGAAATGTGGCAAAAATAGGATAGAAACTGCCAAAAATGGATTAAAAGGGGTTAGAACTTGACAAAAGTGGGTTAGGAAAGGGGAAAAATAACTTAAAAATGGTTAGAAATTGAGAAATTTGGGTTAGGAAAAGAAACGAAAAAATGCTTAAAACGACTTAGAAAATGGAAATAAAAAAAGGGTTAGCAATGGCCAATAGTGGCTTAAAACATTTCAGAAAGTAACAAGAATGCATAGCAAACGGGGAAAAACCGGTTTCAATTTGATAGAAATGGGGCAAAATGGGTTAGAAATGAGCGAAAAACTCTGAAACCAGGAAAGAATTGGGCAAAAAACAGCAAGGAGAAAAAAAAAAGCTTAAAAGGGGTTGAAACGTGGCAAAAATAGGATAGAAACTGCCAAAAATGGATTAAAAGGGGTTAGAACTTGACAAAAATGGGTTAGGAAAGGGGAAAAATAACTTAAAAATGGTTAGAAATTGAGAAATTTGGGTTAGGAAAAGAAACCAAAAAATGCTTAAAACGACTTAGAAAATGGAAATAAATAAGGGTTATTAATGGCTAAAAGTGGCTTAAAACGTCTAAGAAAGTAACAAGAATGGATAGCAAACAGGGGAAAATCTGGTTTCAATTTGATAGAAATGGGGAAAAATGGGTTAGATATGAGCGAAAAACTCTGAAACCAGGAAAGAATTGGGCAAAAATTAGGAAGAAAAGAAAAAAAAAAGCTTACAAGGGGTTGAATCGTGGCAAAAATAGGGTAGAAACTGCCAAAAATGGATTAAAAGGGGTTAGAACTTGACAAAAATGGGTTAGGAAAGGGGAAAAATAACTTAAAAATGGTTAGAAATTGAGAAATTTGGGTTAGGAAAAGAAACGAAAAAATGCTTAAAACGACTTAGAAAATGGAAATAAAAAAAGGGTTAGTAATGGCCAAAAGTGGCTTAAAACATATTTGAAAGTAACAAGAATGCATAGCAAACGGGGGAAAACCGGTTTAAATTTGAGAGAAATGGGGAAAAATGGGTTAGAAATGAGCGAAAAACTCTGAAACCAGGAAAGAATTGGGCAAAAATTAGCAAGAAAAGAAAAAAAAAGCTTAAAAGGGGTTGAAACGTGGCAAAAATAGGGTAGAAACTGCCAAAAATGGATTAAAAGGGGTTAGAACTTGACAAAAGTGGGTTAGGAAAGGGGAAAAATAACTTAAAAATGGTTAGAAATTGAGAAATTTGGGTTAGGAAAAGAAACGAAAAAATGATTAAAACGACTTAGAAAATGGAAATAAGTAAGGGTTAGTAATGGCTAAAAGTGGCTTAAAACGTCTAAGAAAGTAACAAGAATGCATAGCAAACAGGAAAATCTGGTTTAAATTTGATAGAAATGGGGAAAAATGGGTTAGAAATGAGCGAAAAACTCTGAAACCAGGAAAGAATTGGGCAAAAATTAGGAAGGAGAAAAAAAAAGCTTAAAAGGGGTTGAAACGTTGCAAAAATAGGATAGAAACTGCCAAAAATGGATTAAAAGGGGTTAGAACTTGACAAAAGTGGGTTAGGAAAGGGGAAAAATAACTTAAAAATGGTTAGAAATTGAGAAATTTGGGTTAGGAATAGAAACCAAAAAATGCTTAAAACGACTTAGAAAATTGAAATAAAAAAAGGGTTAGCAATGGCTAAAAGTGGCTTAAAACGTTTAAGAAAGTAACAAGAATGCATAGCAAACAGGGGGAAAACCGGTTTAAATTTGATAGAAATGGGGAAAAATGGGTTAGAAATGAGCGAAAAACTCTGAAACCAGGAAAGAATTGGGCAAAAATTAGGAAGAAAAGAAAAAAAAAGCTTACAAGGGGTTGAAACGTGGCAAAAATAGGATAGAAATTGCCAAAAATGGATTAAAAGGGGTTAGAACTTGACAAAAATGGGTTAGGAAAGGGGAAAAATAACTTAAAAATGGTTAGAAATTGAGAAATTTGGGTTAGGAAAAGAAACGAAAAAATGCTTAAAACGACTTAGAAAATGGAAATAAAAAAAGGGTTAGTAATGGCCAAAAGTGGCTTAAAACATATTTGAAAGTAACAAGAATGCATAGCAAACGGGGGAAAACCGGTTTCAATTTGATAGAAATGGGGAAAAATGGGTTAGAAATGAGCGAAAAACTCTGAAACGAGGAAAGAATTGGGGAAAAATTAGCAAGGAAAAAAAAAGCTTAAAAGGGGTTGAAACGTGGCAAAAATAGGGTAGAAACTGCCAAAAATGGATTAAAAGGGGTTAGAACTTGACAAAAGTGGGTTAGGAAAGGGGAAAAATAACTTAAAAATGGTTAGAAATTGAGAAATTTGGGTTAGGAAAAGAAACGAAAAAATGCTTAAAACGACTTAGAAAATGGAAATAAATAAGGGTTAGTAATGGCTAAAAGTGGCTTAAAACGTCTAAGAAAGTAACAAGAATGCATAGCAAACAGGGGAAAATCTGGTTTAAATTTGATAGAAATGGGGCAAAATGGGTTAGAAATGAGCGAAAAACTCTGAAACCAGGAAAGAATTTGGCAAAAATTAGGAAGGAGAAAAAAAAAAACTTAAAAGGGGTTGAAACGTTGCAAAAATAGGATAGAAACTGCCAAAAATGGATTAAAAGGGGTTAGAACTTGACAAAAGTGGGTTAGGAAAGGGGAAAAATAACTTAAAAATGGTTAGAAATTGAGAAATTTGGGTTAGGAAAAGAAACCAAAAAATGCTTAAAACGACTTAGAAAATGGAAATAAAAAAAGGGTTAGTAATGGCCAAAAGTGGCTTAAAACATATTTGAAAGTAACAAGAATGCATAGCAAACGGGGGAAAACCGGTTTCAATTTGATAGAAATGGGGAAAAATGGGTTAGAAATGAGCGAAAA
Source organism: Pezoporus flaviventris (assembly GCF_033815535.1). Taxonomy (NCBI): domain Eukaryota; kingdom Metazoa; phylum Chordata; class Aves; order Psittaciformes; family Psittacidae; genus Pezoporus; species Pezoporus flaviventris. The sequence continues at coordinate 26,642 of NW_026893168.1, read as the reverse complement.
ACTCTGAAACCAGGAAAGAATTGGGCAAAAATTAGCAAGAAAAGAAAAAAAAAGCTTAAAAGGGGTTGAAACGTGGCAAAAATAGGGTAGAAACTGCCAAAAATGGATTAAAAGGGGTTAGAACTTGACAAAAGTGGGTTAGGAAAGGGGAAAAATAACTTAAAAATGGTTAGAAATTGAGAAATTTGGGTTAGGAAAAGAAACGAAAAAATGCTTAAAACGACTTAGAAAATGGAAATAAGTAAGGGTTAGTAATGGCTAAAAGTGGCTTAAAACGTCTAAGAAAGTAACAAGAATGCATAGCAAACGGGAAAATCTGGTTTAAATTTGATAGAAATGGGGAAAAATGGGTTAGAAATGAGCGAAAAACTCTGAAACCAGGAAAGAATTGGGCAAAAATTAGGAAGGAGAAAAAAAAAAGCTTAAAAGGGGTTGAAACGTTGCAAAAATAGGATAGAAACTGCCAAAAATGGATTAAAAGGGGTTAGAACTTGACAAAAGTGGGTTAGGAAAGGGGAAAAATAACTTAAAAATGGTTAGAAATTGAGAAATTTGGGTTAGGAATAGAAACCAAAAAATGCTTAAAACGACTTAGAAAATTGAAATAAAAAAAGGGTTAGCAATGGCTAAAAGTGGCTTAAAACGTTTAAGAAAGTAACAAGAATGCATAGCGAACAGGGGGAAAACCGGTTTAAATTTGATAGAAATGGGGAAAAATGGGTTAGAAATGAGCGAAAAACTCTGAAACCAGGAAAGAATTGGGCAAAAATTAGGAAGAAAAGAAAAAAAAAGCTTACAAGGGGTTGAAACGTGGCAAAAATAGGATAGAAACTGCCAAAAATGGATTAAAAGGGGTTAGAACTTGACAAAAGTGGGTTAGGAAAGGGGAAAAATAACTTAAAAATGGTTAGAAATTGAGAAATTTGGGTTAGGAAAAGAAACCAAAAAATGCTTAAAACGACTTAGAAAATGGAAATAAAAAAAGGGTTAGCAATGGCTAAAAGTGGCTTAAAGCGTTTAAGAAAGTAACAAGGATGCATAGCAAACGGGAAAAAACCGGTTTAAATTCGATAGAAATGGGGAAAAATGGGTTAGAAATGAGAGAAAAACTCTGAAACCAGGAAAGATTTGGGCAAAAATTAGCAAGGAAAAAAAAAGCTTAAAAGGGGTTGAAATGTGGCAAAAATAGGATAGAAACTGCCAAAAATGGATTAAAAGGGGTTAGAACTTGACAAAAGTGGGTTAGGAAAGGGGAAAAATTACTTAAAAATGGTTAGAAATTGAGAAATTTGGGTTAGGAAAAGAAACGAAAAAATGCTTAAAACGACTTAGAAAATGGAAATAAAAAAAGGGTTAGCAATGGCCAATAGTGGCTTAAAACGTTTCAGAAAGTAACAAGAATGCATAGCAAACGGGGAAAAACCGGTTTCAATTTGATAGAAATGGGGCAAAATGGGTTAGAAATGAGCGAAAAACTCTGAAACCAGGAAAGAATTGGGCAAAAAACAGCAAGGAGAAAAAAAAAAGCTTAAAAGGGGTTGAAACGTGGCAAAAATAGGATAGAAACTGCCAAAAATGGATTAAAAGGGGTTAGAACTTGACAAAAATGGGTTAGGAAAGGGGAAAAATAACTTAAAAATGGTTAGAAATTGAGAAATTTGGGTTAGGAAAAGAAACCAAAAAATGCTTAAAACGACTTAGAAAATGGAAATAAATAAGGGTTATTAATGGCTAAAAGTGGCTTAAAACGTCTAAGAAAGTAACAAGAATGGATAGCAAACAGGGGAAAATCTGGTTTCAATTTGATAGAAATGGGGAAAAATGGGTTAGATATGAGCGAAAAACTCTGAAACCAGGAAAGAATTGGGCAAAAATTAGGAAGAAAAGAAAAAAAAAAGCTTACAAGGGGTTGAATCGTGGCAAAAATAGGGTAGAAACTGCCAAAAATGGATTAAAAGGGGTTAGAACTTGACAAAAATGGGTTAGGAAAGGGGAAAAATAACTTAAAAATGGTTAGAAATTGAGAAATTTGGGTTAGGAAAAGAAACGAAAAAATGCTTAAAACGACTTAGAAAATGGAAATAAAAAAAGGGTTAGTAATGGCCAAAAGTGGCTTAAAACATATTTGAAAGTAACAAGAATGCATAGCAAACGGGGGAAAACCGGTTTAAATTTGAGAGAAATGGGGAAAAATGGGTTAGAAATGAGCGAAAAACTCTGAAACCAGGAAAGAATTGGGCAAAAATTAGCAAGAAAAGAAAAAAAAAGCTTAAAAGGGGTTGAAACGTGGCAAAAATAGGGTAGAAACTGCCAAAAATGGATTAAAAGGGGTTAGAACTTGACAAAAGTGGGTTAGGAAAGGGGAAAAATAACTTAAAAATGGTTAGAAATTGAGAAATTTGGGTTAGGAAAAGAAACGAAAAAATGATTAAAACGACTTAGAAAATGGAAATAAGTAAGGGTTAGTAATGGCTAAAAGTGGCTTAAAACGTCTAAGAAAGTAACAAGAATGCATAGCAAACAGGAAAATCTGGTTTAAATTTGATAGAAATGGGGAAAAATGGGTTAGAAATGAGCGAAAAACTCTGAAACCAGGAAAGAATTGGGCAAAAATTAGGAAGGAGAAAAAAAAAAGCTTAAAAGGGGTTGAAAAGTTGCAAAAATAGGATAGAAACTGCCAAAAATGGATTAAAAGGGGTTAGAACTTGACAAAAGTGGGTTAGGAAAGGGGAAAAATAACTTAAAAATGGTTAGAAATTGAGAAATTTGGGTTAGGAAAAGAAACGAAAAAATGCTTAAAACGACTTAGAAAATGGAAATAAAAAAAGGGTTAGTAATGGCCAAAAGTGGCTTAAAACATATTTGAAAGTAACAAGAATGCATAGCAAACGGGGGAAAACCGGTTTAAATTTGAGAGAAATGGGGAAAAATGGGTTAGAAATGAGCGAAAAACTCTGAAACCAGGAAAGAATTGGGCAAAAATTAGCAAGAAAAGAAAAAAAAAGCTTAAAAGGGGTTGAAACGTGGCAAAAATAGGGTAGAAACTGCCAAAAATGGATTAAAAGGGGTTAGAACTTGACAAAAGTGGGTTAGGAAAGGGGAAAAATAACTTAAAAATGGTTAGAAATTGAGAAATTTGGGTTAGGAAAAGAAACGAAAAAATGATTAAAACGACTTAGAAAATGGAAATAAGTAAGGGTTAGTAATGGCTAAAAGTGGCTTAAAACGTCTAAGAAAGTAACAAGAATGCATAGCAAACAGGAAAATCTGGTTTAAATTTGATAGAAATGGGGAAAAATGGGTTAGAAATGAGCGAAAAACTCTGAAACCAGGAAAGAATTGGGCAAAAATTAGGAAGGAGAAAAAAAAAGCTTAAAAGGGGTTGAAACGTTGCAAAAATAGGATAGAAACTGCCAAAAATGGATTAAAAGGGGTTAGAACTTGACAAAAGTGGGTTAGGAAAGGGGAAAAATAACTTAAAAATGGTTAGAAATTGAGAAATTTGGGTTAGGAATAGAAACCAAAAAATGCTTAAAACGACTTAGAAAATTGAAATAAAAAAAGGGTTAGCAATGGCTAAAAGTGGCTTAAAACGTTTAAGAAAGTAACAAGAATGCATAGCAAACAGGGGGAAAACCGGTTTAAATTTGATAGAAATGGGGAAAAATGGGTTAGAAATGAGCGAAAAACTCTGAAACCAGGAAAGAATTGGGCAAAAATTAGGAAGAAAAGAAAAAAAAAGCTTACAAGGGGTTGAAACGTGGCAAAAATAGGATAGAAATTGCCAAAAATGGATTAAAAGGGGTTAGAACTTGACAAAAATGGGTTAGGAAAGGGGAAAAATAACTTAAAAATGGTTAGAAATTGAGAAATTTGGGTTAGGAAAAGAAACGAAAAAATGCTTAAAACGACTTAGAAAATGGAAATAAAAAAAGGGTTAGTAATGGCCAAAAGTGGCTTAAAACATATTTGAAAGTAACAAGAATGCATAGCAAACGGGGGAAAACCGGTTTCAATTTGATAGAAATGGGGAAAAATGGGTTAGAAATGAGCGAAAAACTCTGAAACCAGGAAAGAATTGGGCAAAAATTAGCAAGGAAAAAAAAAGCTTAAAAGGGGTTGAAACGTGGCAAAAATAGGGTAGAAACTGCCAAAAATGGATTAAAAGGGGTTAGAACTTGACAAAAGTGGGTTAGGAAAGGGGAAAAATAACTTAAAAATGGTTAGAAATTGAGAAATTTGGGTTAGGAAAAGAAACGAAAAAATGCTTAAAACGACTTAGAAAATGGAAATAAATAAGGGTTATTAATGGCTAAAAGTGGCTTAAAACGTCTAAGAAAGTAACAAGAATGCATAGCAAACAGGGGAAAATCTGGTTTAAATTTGATAGAAATGGGGCAAAATGGGTTAGAAATGAGCGAAAAACTCTGAAACCAGGAAAGAATTTGGCAAAAATTAGGAAGGAGAAAAAAAAAAGCTTAAAAGGGGTTGAAACGTTGCAAAAATAGGATAGAAACTGCCAAAAATGGATTAAAAGGGGTTAGAACTTGACAAAAGTGGGTTAGGAAAGGGGAAAAATAACTTAAAAATGGTTAGAAATTGAGAAATTTGGGTTAGGAAAAGAAACGAAAAAATGATTAAAACGACTTAGAAAATGGAAATAAGTAAGGGTTAGTAATGGCTAAAAGTGGCTTAAAACGTCTAAGAAAGTAACAAGAATGCATAGCAAACGGGAAAATCTGGTTTAAATTTGATAGAAATGGGGAAAAATGGGTTAGAAATGAGCGAAAAACTCTGAAACCAGGAAAGAATTGGGCAAAAATTAGGAAGGAGAAAAAAAAAAGCTTAAAAGGGGTTGAAACGTTGCAAAAATAGGATAGAAACTGCCAAAAATGGATTAAAAGGGGTTAGAACTTGACAAAAGTGGGTTAGGAAAGGGGAAAAATAACTTAAAAATGGTTAGAAATTGAGAAATTTGGGTTAGGAAAAGAAACGAAAAAATGCTTAAAACGACTTAGAAAATGGAAATAAAAAAAGGGTTAGTAATGGCCAAAAGTGGCTTAAAACATATTTGAAAGTAACAAGAATGCATAGCAAACGGGGGAAAACCGGTTTAAATTTGAGAGAAATGGGGAAAAATGGGTTAGAAATGAGCGAAAAACTCTGAAACCAGGAAAGAATTGGGCAAAAATTAGCAAGAAAAGAAAAAAAAAGCTTAAAAGGGGTTGAAACGTGGCAAAAATAGGGTAGAAACTGCCAAAAATGGATTAAAAGGGGTTAGAACTTGACAAAAGTGGGTTAGGAAAGGGGAAAAATAACTTAAAAATGGTTAGAAATTGAGAAATTTGGGTTAGGAAAAGAAACGAAAAAATGATTAAAACGACTTAGAAAATGGAAATAAGTAAGGGTTAGTAATGGCTAAAAGTGGCTTAAAACGTCTAAGAAAGTAACAAGAATGCATAGCAAACAGGAAAATCTGGTTTAAATTTGATAGAAATGGGGAAAAATGGGTTAGAAATGAGCGAAAAACTCTGAAACCAGGAAAGAATTGGGCAAAAATTAGGAAGGAGAAAAAAAAAGCTTAAAAGGGGTTGAAACGTTGCAAAAATAGGATAGAAACTGCCAAAAATGGATTAAAAGGGGTTAGAACTTGACAAAAGTGGGTTAGGAAAGGGGAAAAATAACTTAAAAATGGTTAGAAATTGAGAAATTTGGGTTAGGAATAGAAACCAAAAAATGCTTAAAACGACTTAGAAAATTGAAATAAAAAAAGGGTTAGCAATGGCTAAAAGTGGCTTAAAACGTTTAAGAAAGTAACAAGAATGCATAGCAAACAGGGGGAAAACCGGTTTAAATTTGATAGAAATGGGGAAAAATGGGTTAGAAATGAGCGAAAAACTCTGAAACCAGGAAAGAATTGGGCAAAAATTAGGAAGAAAAGAAAAAAAAAGCTTACAAGGGGTTGAAACGTGGCAAAAATAGGATAGAAATTGCCAAAAATGGATTAAAAGGGGTTAGAACTTGACAAAAATGGGTTAGGAAAGGGGAAAAATAACTTAAAAATGGTTAGAAATTGAGAAATTTGGGTTAGGAAAAGAAACGAAAAAATGCTTAAAACGACTTAGAAAATGGAAATAAAAAAAGGGTTAGTAATGGCCAAAAGTGGCTTAAAACATATTTGAAAGTAACAAGAATGCATAGCAAACGGGGGAAAACCGGTTTCAATTTGATAGAAATGGGGAAAAATGGGTTAGAAATGAGCGAAAAACTCTGAAACCAGGAAAGAATTGGGCAAAAATTAGCAAGGAAAAAAAAAGCTTAAAAGGGGTTGAAACGTGGCAAAAATAGGGTAGAAACTGCCAAAAATGGATTAAAAGGGGTTAGAACTTGACAAAAGTGGGTTAGGAAAGGGGAAAAATAACTTAAAAATGGTTAGACATTGAGAAATGTGGGTTAGGAAAAGAAACGAAAAAATGCTTAAAACGACTTAGAAAATGGAAATAAATAAGGGTTATTAATGGCTAAAAGTGGCTTAAAACGTCTAAGAAAGTAACAAGAATGCATAGCAAACAGGGGAAAATCTGGTTTAAATTTGATAGAAATGGGGAAAAATGGGTTAGAAATGAGCGAAAAACTCTGAAACCAGGAAAGAATTTGGCAAAAATTAGGAAGGAGAAAAAAAAAAGCTTAAAAGGGGTTGAAACGTTGCAAAAATAGGATAGAAACTGCCAAAAATGGATTAAAAGGGGTCAGAACTTGACAAAAGTGGGTTAGGAAAGGGGAAAAATAACTTAAAAATGGTTAGAAATTGAGAAATTTGGGTTAGGAAAAGAAACCAAAAAATGCTTAAAACGACTTAGAAAATGGAAATAAAATAAGGGTTAGTAATGGCCAAAAGTGGCTTAAAACATATTTGAAAGTAACAAGAATGCATAGCAAACGGGGGAAAACCGGTTTCAATTTGATAGAAATGGGGAAAAATGGGTTAGAAATGAGCGAAAAACTCTGAAACCAGGAAAGAATTGGGCAAAAATTAGCAAGAAAAGAAAAGAAAAGCTTAAAAGGGGTTGAAACGTGGCAAAAATAGGGTAGAAACTGCCAAAAATGGATTAAAAGGGGTTAGAACTTGACAAAAGTGGGTTAGGAAAGGGGAAAAATAACTTAAAAATGGTTAGAAATTGAGAAATTTGGGTTAGGAAAAGAAACGAAAAAATGCTTAAAACGACTTAGAAAATGGAAATAAGTAAGGGTTAGTAATGGCTAAAAGTGGCTTAAAACGTCTAAGAAAGTAACAAGAATGCATAGCAAACGGGAAAATCTGGTTTAAATTTGATAGAAATGGGGAAAAATGGGTTAGAAATGAGCGAAAAACTCTGAAACCAGGAAAGAATTGGGCAAAAATTAGGAAGGAGAAAAAAAAAAGCTTAAAAGGGGTTGAAACGTTGCAAAAATAGGATAGAAACTGCCAAAAATGGATTAAAAGGGGTTAGAACTTGACAAAAGTGGGTTAGGAAAGGGGAAAAATAACTTAAAAATGGTTAGAAATTGAGAAATTTGGGTTAGGAATAGAAACCAAAAAATGCTTAAAACGACTTAGAAAATTGAAATAAAAAAAGGGTTAGCAATGGCTAAAAGTGGCTTAAAACGTTTAAGAAAGTAACAAGAATGCATAGCGAACAGGGGGAAAACCGGTTTAAATTTGATAGAAATGGGGAAAAATGGGTTAGAAATGAGCGAAAAACTCTGAAACCAGGAAAGAATTGGGCAAAAATTAGGAAGAAAAGAAAAAAAAAGCTTACAAGGGGTTGAAACGTGGCAAAAATAGGATAGAAATTGCCAAAAATGGATTAAAAGGGGTTAGAACTTGACAAAAATGGGTTAGGAAAGGGGAAAAATAACTTAAAAATGGTTAGAAATTGAGAAATTTGGGTTAGGAAAAGAAACGAAAAAATGCTTAAAACGACTTAGAAAATGGAAATAAAAAAAGGGTTAGTAATGGCCAAAAGTGGCTTAAAACATATTTGAAAGTAACAAGAATGCATAGCAAACGGGGGAAAACCGGTTTCAATTTGATAGAAATGGGGAAAAATGGGTTAGAAATGAGCGAAAAACTCTGAAACGAGGAAAGAATTGGGGAAAAATTAGCAAGGAAAAAAAAAGCTTAAAAGGGGTTGAAACGTGGCAAAAATAGGGTAGAAACTGCCAAAAATGGATTAAAAGGGGTTAGAACTTGACAAAAGTGGGTTAGGAAAGGGGAAAAATAACTTAAAAATGGTTAGAAATTGAGAAATTTGGGTTAGGAAAAGAAACGAAAAAATGCTTAAAACGACTTAGAAAATGGAAATAAATAAGGGTTAGTAATGGCTAAAAGTGGCTTAAAACGTCTAAGAAAGTAACAAGAATGCATAGCAAACAGGGGAAAATCTGGTTTAAATTTGATAGAAATGGGGCAAAATGGGTTAGAAATGAGCGAAAAACTCTGAAACCAGGAAAGAATTTGGCAAAAATTAGGAAGGAGAAAAAAAAAAGCTTAAAAGGGGTTGAAACGTTGCAAAAATAGGATAGAAACTGCCAAAAATGGATTAAAAGGGGTTAGAACTTGACAAAAGTGGGTTAGGAAAGGGGAAAAATAGCTTAAAAATGGTTAGAAATTGAGAAATTTGGGTTAGGAAAAGAAACCAAAAAATGCTTAAAACGACTTAGAAAATGGAAATAAATAAGGGTTATTAATGGCTAAAAGTGGCTTAAAACGTCTAAGAAAGTAACAAGAATGGATAGCAAACAGGGGAAAATCTGGTTTCAATTTGATAGAAATGGGGAAAAATGGGTTAGATATGAGCGAAAAACTCTGAAACCAGGAAAGAATTGGGCAAAAATTAGGAAGAAAAGAAAAAAAAAAGCTTACAAGGGGTTGAATCGTGGCAAAAATAGGGTAGAAACTGCCAAAAATGGATTAAAAGGGGTTAGAACTTGACAAAAATGGGTTAGGAAAGGGGAAAAATAACTTAAAAATGGTTAGAAATTGAGAAATTTGGGTTAGGAAAAGAAACGAAAAAATGCTTAAAACGACTTAGAAAATGGAAATAAAAAAAGGGTTAGTAATGGCCAAAAGTGGCTTAAAACATATTTGAAAGTAACAAGAATGCATAGCAAACGGGGGAAAACCGGTTTAAATTTGAGAGAAATGGGGAAAAATGGGTTAGAAATGAGCGAAAAACTCTGAAACCAGGAAAGAATTGGGCAAAAATTAGCAAGAAAAGAAAAAAAAAGCTTAAAAGGGGTTGAAACGTGGCAAAAATAGGGTAGAAACTGCCAAAAATGGATTAAAAGGGGTTAGAACTTGACAAAAGTGGGTTAGGAAAGGGGAAAAATAACTTAAAAATGGTTAGAAATTGAGAAATTTGGGTTAGGAAAAGAAACGAAAAAATGATTAAAACGACTTAGAAAATGGAAATAAGTAAGGGTTAGTAATGGCTAAAAGTGGCTTAAAACGTCTAAGAAAGTAACAAGAATGCATAGCAAACAGGAAAATCTGGTTTAAATTTGATAGAAATGGGGAAAAATGGGTTAGAAATGAGCGAAAAACTCTGAAACCAGGAAAGAATTGGGCAAAAATTAGGAAGGAGAAAAAAAAAAGCTTAAAAGGGGTTGAAACGTTGCAAAAATAGGATAGAAACTGCCAAAAATGGATTAAAAGGGGTTAGAACTTGACAAAAGTGGGTTAGGAAAGGGGAAAAATAACTTAAAAATGGTTAGAAATTGAGAAATTTGGGTTAGGAATAGAAACCAAAAAATGCTTAAAACGACTTAGAAAATTGAAATAAAAAAAGGGTTAGCAATGGCTAAAAGTGGCTTAAAACGTTTAAGAAAGTAACAAGAATGCATAGCAAACAGGGGGAAAACCGGTTTAAATTTGATAGAAATGGGGAAAAATGGGTTAGAAATGAGCGAAAAACTCTGAAACCAGGAAAGAATTGGGCAAAAAACAGGAAGGAGAAAAAAAAAAGTTTAAAAGGGGTTGAAACGTGGCCAAAATAGGATAGAAACTGCCAAAAATGGATTAAAAGGGGTTAGAACTTGACAAAAATGGGTTAGGAAAGGGGAAAAATGGCTTAAAAATGGTTAGAAATTGAGAAATTTGGGTTAGGAAAAGAAACGAAAAAATGCTTAAAACGACTTAGAAAATGGAAATAAATAAGGGTTAGTAATGGCTAAAAGTGGCTTAAAACGTTTAACAAAGTAACAAGAATGCATAGCAAACAGGGGGAAAACCGGTTTAAATTTGATAGAAATGGGGAAAAATGGGTTAGAAATGAGCGAAAAACTCTGAAACCAGGAAAGAATTGGGCTAAAATTAGCAAGAAAAGAAAAAAAAAGCTTACAAGGGGTTGAAACGTGGTAAAAATAGGATAGAAATTTCCAAAAATGGATTAAAAGGGGTTAGAACTTGACAAAAATGGGTTAGGAAAGGGGAAAAATAACTTAAAAATGGTTAGAAATTGAGAAATTTGGGTTAGGAAAAGAAACGAAAAAATGCTTAAAACGACTTAGAAAATGGAAATAAAAAAAGGTTTAGCAATGGCTAAAAGTGGCTTAAAACGTTTAAGAAAGTAACAAGAATGCATAGAAAACGGGGGGAAAGCTGGTTTCAATTTGATAGAAATGGGGAAAAAATGGGTTAGAAATGAGCGAAAAACTCTGAAACCAGGAAAGAATTGGGCAAAAATTAGCAAGAAAAAAAAAATGCTTACAAGGGGTTGAAACGTGGCAAAAATAGGATAGAAACTGCCAAAAATGGATTAAAAGGGGTTAGAACTTGACAAAAGTGGGTTAGGAAAGGGGAAAAATAACTTAAAAATGGTTAGAAATTGAGAAATTCGGGTTAGGAAAAGAAACCAAAAAATGCTTAAAACGACTTAGAAAATGGAAATAAATAAGGGTTATTAATGGCTAAAAGTGGCTTAAAACGTCTAAGAAAGTAACAAGAATGGATAGCAAACAGGGGAAAATCTGGTTTCAATTTGATAGAAATGGGGAAAAATGGGTTAGATATGAGCGAAAAACTCTGAAACCAGGAAAGAATTGGGCAAAAATTAGGAAGAAAAGAAAAAAAAAAGCTTACAAGGGGTTGAAACGTGGCAAAAATAGGGTAGAAACTGCCAAAAATGGATTAAAAGGGGTTAGAACTTGACAAAAATGGGTTAGGAAAGGGGAAAAATAACTTAAAAATGGTTAGAAATTGAGAAATTTGGGTTAGGAAAAGAAACCAAAAAATGCTTAAAACGACTTAGAAAATGGAAATAAAAAAAGGGTTAGTAATGGCCAAAAGTGGCTTAAAACGTTTCAGAAAGTAACAAGAATGCATAGCAAACGGGGGAAAACCGGTTTCAATTTGATAGAAATGGGGAAAAATGGGTTAGAAATGAGCGAAAAACTCTGAAACCAGGAAAGAATTGGGGAAAAATTAGCAAGGAAAAAAAAAGCTTAACAGGGGTTGAAACGTGGCAAAAATAGGGTAGAAACTGCCAAAAATGGATTAAAAGGGGTTAGAACTTGACAAAAGTGGGTTAGGAAAGGGGAAAAATAACTTAAAAATGGTTAGAAATTGAGAAATTTGGGTTAGGAAAAGAAACCAAAAAATGCTTCAAACGACTTAGAAAATGGAAATAAATAAGGGTTAGTAATGGCTAAAAGTGGCTTAAAACGTTTAAGAAAGTAACAAGAATGCATAGCAAACAGGGGAAAATCTGTTTTCAATTTGATAGAAATGGGGCAAAATGGGTTAGAAATGAGCGAAAAACTCTGAAACCAGGAAAGAATTGGGCTAAAATTAGCAAGAAAAGAAAAAAAAACCTTACAAGGGGTTGAAACGTGGTAAAAATAGGATAGAAATTTCCAAAAATGGATTAAAAGGGGTTAGAACTTGACAAAAATGGGTTAGGAAAGGGGAAAAATAACTTAAAAATGGTAAGAAATTGAGAAATTTGGGTTAGGAAAAGAAACGAAAAAATGCATAAAACGACTTAGAAAATGGAAATAAAAAGAGGTTTAGCAATGGCTAAAAGTGGCTTAAAACGTTTAAGAAAGTAACAAGAATGCATAGAAAACGGGGGGAAAGCTGGTTTCAATTTGATAGAAATGGGGAAAAAATGGGTTAGAAATGAGCGAAAAACTCTGAAACCAGGAAAGAATTGGGCAAAAATTAGCAAGAAAAAAAAAATGCTTACAAGGGGTTGAAACGTGGCAAAAATAGGATAGAAACTGCCAAAAATGGATTAAAAGGGGTTAGAACTTGACAAAAGTGGGTTAGGAAAGGGGAAAAATAACTTAAAAATGGTTAGAAATTGAGAAATTCGGGTTAGGAAAAGAAACCAAAAAATGCTTAAAACGACTTAGAAAATGGAAATAAATAAGGGTTATTAATGGCTAAAAGTGGCTTAAAACGTCTAAGAAAGTAACAAGAATGGATAGTAAACAGGGGAAAATCTGGTTTCAATTTGATAGAAATGGGGAAAAATGGGTTAGATATGAGCGAAAATCTCTGAAACCAGGAAAGAATTGGGCAAAAATTAGGAAGAAAAGAAAAAAAAAAGCTTACAAGGGGTTGAAACGTGGCAAAAATAGGGTAGAAACTGCCAAAAATGGATTAAAAGGGGTTAGAACTTGACAAAAATGGGTTAGGAAAGGGGAAAAATAACTTAAAAATGGTTAGAAATTGAGAAATTTGGGTTAGGAAAAGAAACGAAAAAATGCTTAAAACGACTTAGAAAATGGAAATAAAAAAAGGGTTAGTAATGGCCAAAAGTGGCTTAAAACATATTTGAAAGTAACAAGAATGCATAGCAAAGGGGGGAAAACAGGTTTCAATTTGATAGAAATGGGGAAAAATGGGTTAGAAATGAGCGAAAAACTCTGAAACCAGGAAAGAATTGGGCAAAAATTAGGAAGAAAAGAAAAAAAAAGCTTACAAGGGGTTGAAACGTGGCAAAAATAGGATAGAAATTGCCAAAAATGGATTAAAAGGGGTTAGAACTTGACAAAAGTGGGTTAGGAAAGGGGAAAAATGGCTTAAAAATGGTTAGAAATTGAGAAATTTGGGTTAGGAAAAGAAACGAAAAAATGCTTAAAACGACTTAGAAAATGGAAATAAAAAAAGGGTTAGCAATGGCTAAAAGTGGCTTAAAACGTTTAAGAAAGTAACAATAATGCATAGCAAACGGGGGGAAAACCGGTTTAAATTTGATAGAAATGGGGCAAAATGGGTTAGAAATGAGCGAAAAACTCTGAAACCAGGAAAGAATTGGGCAAAAAACAGCAAGGAAAAAAAAAGCTTACAAGGGGTTGAAACGTAGCAAAAATAGGATAGAAACTGCCAAAAATGGATTAAAAGGGGTTAGAACTTGACAAAAGTGGGTTAGGAAAGGGGAAAAATAACTTAAAAATGGTTAGAAATTGAGAAATTTGGGTTAGGAAAAGAAACCAAAACATGCTTAAAACGACTTAGAAAATGGAAATAAAAAAAGGGTTAGTAATGGCCAAAAGTGGCTTAAAACGTTCAAGAAAGTAACAAGAATGCATAGAAAACGGGGGGAAAGCTGGTTTCAATTTGATAGAAATGGGGAAAAAATGGGTTAGAAATGAGCGAAAAACTCTGAAACCAGGAAAGAATTGGGCAAAAATTAGCAAGAAAAAAAAAATGCTTACAAGGGGTTGAAACGTGGCAAAAATAGGATAGAAACTGCCAAAAATGGATTAAAAGGGGTTAGAACTTGACAAAAGTGGGTTAGGAAAGGGGAAAAATAACTTAAAAATGGTTAGAAATTGAGAAATTTGGGTTAGGAAAAGAAACCAAAAAATGCTTAAAACGACTTAGAAAATGGAAATAAATAAGGGTTATTAATGGCTAAAAGTGGCTTAAAACGTCTAAGAAAGTAACAAGAATGCATAGCAAACGGGGGGAAAACCGGTTTAAATTTGATAGAAATGGGGAAAAATGGGTTAGAAATGAGCGAAAAACTCTGAAACCAGGAAAGAATTGGGCAAAAATTAGCAAGGAAAAAAAAAGCTTAAAAGGGGTTGAAACGTTGCAAAAATAGGATAGAAACTGCCAAAAATGGATTAAAAGGGGTTAGAACTTGACAAAAGTGGGTTAGGAAAGGGGAAAAATAGCTTAAAAATGGTTAGAAATTGAGAAATTTGGGTTAGGAAAAGAAACCAAAAAATGCTTAAAACGACTTAGAAAATGGAAATAAAAAAAGGGTTAGCAATGGCTAAAAGTGGCTTAAAACGTTTAAGAAAGTAACAATAATGCATAGCAAACGGGGGAAAACCGGTTTAAATTTGATAGAAATGGGGCAAAATGGGTTAGAAATGAGCGAAAAACTCTGAAACCAGGAAAGAATTGGGCTAAAATTAGCAAGAAAAGAAAAAAAAAGCTTACAAGGGGTTGAAACGTGGCAAAAATAGGATAGAAATTTCCAAAAATGGATTAAAAGGGGTTAGAACTTGACAAAAATGGGTTAGGAAAGGGGAAAAATAACTTAAAAATGGTTAGAAATTGAGAAATTTGGGTTAGGAAAAGAAACGAAAAAATGCTTAAAACGACTTAGAAAATGGAAATAAAAAAAGGTTTAGCAATGGCCAAAAGTGGCTTAAAACATTTAAGAAAGTAACAAGAATGCATAGAAAACGGGGGGAAAGCTGGTTTCAATTTGACAGAAATGGGGAAAAAATGGGTTAGAAATGAGCGAAAAACTCTGAAACCAGGAAAGAATTGGGCAAAAATTAGCAAGGAGAAAAAAATGCTTACAAGGGGTTGAAACGTGGCAAAAATAGGATAGAAACTGCCAAAAATGGATTAAAAGGGGTTAGAACTTGACAAAAGTGGGTTAGGAAAGGGAAAAATAACTTAAAAATGGTTAGAAATTGAGAAATTTGGGTTAGGAAAAGAAACGAAAAAATGCTTAAAACGACTTAGAAAATGGAAATAAAAAAAGGGTTAGCAATGGCCCAAAGTGGCTTAAAACGTTCAAGAAAGTAACAAGAATGCATAGAAAACGGGGGAAAGCTGGTTTCAATTTGATAGAAATGGGGAAAAAATGGGTTAGAAATGAGCGAAAAACTCTGAAACCAGGAAAGAATTGGGCAAAAATTAGCAAGAAAAAAAAATGCTTACAAGGGGTTGAAACGTGGCAAAAATAGGATAGAAACTGCCAAAAATGGATTAAAAGGGGTTAGAACTTGACAAAAGTGGGTTAGGAAAGGGGAAAAATAACTTAAAAATGGTTAGAAATTGAGAAATTTGGGTTAGGAAAAGAAACCAAAAAATGCTTAAAACGACTTAGAAAATGGAATAAAAAAAGGGTTAGTAATGGCTAAAAGTGGCTTAAAACGTCTAAGAAAGTAACAAGAATGCATAGCAAACGGGGGGAAAACCGGTTTTAAATTTGATAGAAATGGGGAAAAATGGGTTAGAAATGAGCGAAAAAACTCTGAAACCAGGAATGAATTGGGCAAAAATTAGCAAGGAAAAAAAAAGCTTTAAAAGGGGTTGAAACGTTGCAAAAATAGGATAGAAACTGCCAAAAATGGATTAAAAGGGGTTAGAACTTGACAAAAGTGGGTTAGGAAAGGGGAAAAATAACTTAAAAATGGTTAGAAATTGAGAAATTTGGGTTAGGAAAAGAAACCAAAAAATGCTTAAAACGACTTAGAAAATTGAAATAAAAAAAGGGTTAGCAATGGCTAAAAGTGGCTTAAAACGTTTAAGAAAGTAACAATAATGCATAGCAAACGGGGGGAAAACCGGTTTAAATTTGATAGAAATGTGGCAAAATGGGTTAGAAATGAGCGAAAAACTCTGAAACCAGGAAAGAATTGGGCAAAATTAGCAAGAAAAGAAAAAAAAAGCTTACAAGGGGTTGAAACGTAGCAAAAATAGGATAGAAACTGCCAAAAATGGATTAAAAGGGGTTAGAACTTGACAAAAGTGGGTTAGGAAAGGGGAAAAATAGCTTAAAAATGGTTAGAAATTGAGAAATTTGGGTTAGGAAAAGAAACCAAAAAATGCTTAAAACGACTTAGAAAATGGAAATAAAAAAAGGGTTAGCAATGGCTAAAAGTGGGCTTAAAAGTTTAATAAAAGTTACAATAATGCATAGCAAACGGGGGAAAACCGGTTTAAATTTGATAGAAATGGGGCAAAATGGGTTAGAAATGAGCGAAAAACTCTGAAACCAGGAAAGAATTGGGCTAAAATTAGCAAGAAAAGAAAAAAAAAGCTTACAAGGGGTTGAAACGTGGCAAAAATAGGATAGAAATTTCCAAAAATGGATTAAAAGGGGTTAGAACTTGACAAAAATGGGTTAGGAAAGGGGGAAAAATAACTTAAAAAATGGTTAGAAATTGAGAAATTTGGGTTAGGAAAAGAAACGAAAAAATGCTTAAAACGACTTAGAAAATGGAAATAAAAAAAGGTTTAGCAATGGCCAAAAGTGGCTTAAAACATTTAAGAAAGTAACAAGAATGCATAGAAAACGGGGGGAAAGCTGGTTTCAATTTGACAGAAATGGGGAAAAAATGGGTTAGAAATGAGCGAAAAACTCTGAAACCAGGAAAGAATTGGGCAAAAATTAGCAAGGAGAAAAAAATGCTTACAAGGGGTTGAAACGTGGCAAAAATAGGATAGAAACTGCCAAAAATGGATTAAAAGGGGTTAGAACTTGACAAAAGTGGGTTAGGAAAGGGGAAAAATAACTTAAAAATGGTTAGAAATTGAGAAATTTGGGTTAGGAAAAGAAACGAAAAAATGCTTAAAACGACTTAGAAAATGGAAATAAAAAAAGGGTTAGCAATGGCTAAAAGTGGCTTAAAACGTTTAAGAAAGTAACAAGAATGCATAGCAAACGGGGGGAAAACCGGTTTAAATTTGATAGAAATGGGAAAAATGGGTTAGAAATGAGCGAAAAACTCTGAAACCAGGAAAGAATTGGGCAAAAATTAGGAAGAAAAAAAAAAAAAAGCTTACAAAGGGTTGAAACGTGGCAAAAATAGGATAGAAATTGCCAAAAATGGATTAAAAGGGGTTAGAACTTGACAAAAGTGGGTTAGGAAAGGGGAAAAATAACTTAAAAATGGTTAGAAATTGAGAAATTTGGGTTAGGAAAAGAAACGAAAAAATGCTTAAAACGACTTAGAAAATGGAAATAAAAAAAGGGTTAGCAATGGCCAATAGTGGCTTAAAACGTTTCAGAAAGTAACAAGAATGCATAGCAAACGGGGAAAAACCGGTTTCAATTTGATAGAAATGGGGAAAAATGGGTTAGAAATGAGCGAAAAACTCTGAAACCAGGAAAGAATTGGGCAAAAAACAGGAAGGAGAAAAAAAAAAGCTTAAAAGGGGTTGAAACGTGGCAAAAATAGGATAGAAACTGCCAAAAATGGATTAAAAGGGGTTACAACTTGACAAAAATGGGTTAGGAAAGGGAAAATAGCTTAAAAATGGTTAGAAATTGAGAAATTCGGGTTAGGAAAAGAAACCAAAAAATGCTTAAAACGACTTAGAAAATGGAAATAAATAAGGGTTAGTAATGGCTAAAAGTGGCTTAAAACGTCTAAGAAAGTAACAAGAATGGATAGCAAACAGGGGAAAATCTGGCTTCAATTTGATAGAAATGGGGAAAAATGGGTTAGAAATGAGCGAAAAAACTCTGAAACCAGGAAAGAATTGGGCAAAAATTAGGAAGAAAAGAAAAAAAAAAGCTTACAAGGGGTTGAAACGTGGCAAAAATAGGATAGAAACTGCCAAAATGGATTAAAAGGGGTTAGAACTTGACAAAAGTGGGTTAGGAAAGGGGAAAAATAACTTAAAAATGGTTAGAAATTGAGAAGTTTGGGTTAGGAAAAGAAACCAAAAAATGCTTAAAACGACTTGGAAAATGGAAATAAAAAAAGGGTTAGTAATGGCCAAAAGTGGCTTAAAACATATTTGAAAGTAACAAGAATGCATAGCAAACGGGGGAAAACCGGTTTCAATTTGATAGAAATGGGGAAAAATGGGTTAGAAATGAGCGAAAAACTCTGAAACCAGGAAAGAATTGGGCAAAAAACAGCAAGGAAAAAAAAGCTTAAAAGGGGTTGAAACGTGGCAAAAATAGGGTAGAAACTGCCAAAAATGGATTAAAAGGGGTTAGAACTTGACAAAAGTGGGTTAGGAAAGGGGAAAAATAACTTAAAAATGGTTAGAAATTGAGAAATTTGGGTTAGGAAAAGAAACCAAAAAATGCTTAAAACGACTTAGAAAATTGAAATAAAAAAAGGGTTAGCAATGGCTAAAAGTGGCTTAAAACGTTTAAGAAAGTAACAAGAATGGATAGCAAACAGGGGGAAAACCGGTTTAAATTTGATAGAAATGGGGCAAAATGGGTTAGAAATGAGCGAAAAACTCTGAAACCAGGAAAGAATTGGGCAAAAATTAGCAAGGAAAAAAAAAGCTTAAAAGGGGTTGAAACGTTGCAAAAATAGGATAGAAACTGCCAAAAATGGATTAAAAGGGGTTAGAACTTGACAAAAGTGGGTTAGGAAAGGGGAAAAATAACTTAAAAATGGTTAGAAATTGAGAAATTTGGGTTAGGAAAAGAAACCAAAAAATGCTTAAAACGACTTAGAAAATTGAAATAAAAAAAGGGTTAGCAATGGCTAAAAGTGGCTTAAAACGTTTAAGAAAGTAACAATAATGCATAGCAAACGGGGGGAAAAACCGGTTTAAATTTGATAGAAATGTGGCAAAATGGATTAGAAATGAGCGAAAAACTCTGAAACCAGGAAAGAATTGGGCAAAAATTAGCAAGAAAAGAAAAAAAAAGCTTAAAAGGGGTTGAAACGTAGCAAAAATAGGATAGAAACTGCCAAAAATGGATTAAAAGGGGTTAGAACTTGACAAAAGTGGGTTAGGAAAGGGGAAAAATAGCTTAAAAATGGTTAGAAATTGAGAAATTTGGGTTAGGAAAAGAAACCAAAAAATGCTTAAAACGACTTAGAAAATGGAAATAAATAAGGGTTATTAATGGCTAAAAGTGGCTTAAAACGTCTAAGAAAGTAACAAGAATGCATAGCAAACGGGGGGAAAACCGGTTTAAATTTGATAGAAATGGGGAAAAATGGGTTAGAAATGAGCGAAAAACTCTGAAACCAGGAAAGAATTGGGCAAAAATTAGCAAGGAAAAAAAAGCTTAAAAGGGGTTGAAACGTTGCAAAAATAGGATAGAAACTGCCAAAAATGGATTAAAAGGGGTTAGAACTTGACAAAAGTGGGTTAGGAAAGGGGAAAAATAGCTTAAAAATGGTTAGAAATTGAGAAATTTGGGTTAGGAAAAGAAACCAAAAAATGCTTAAAACGACTTAGAAAATGGAAATAAAAAAAGGGTTAGCAATGGCTAAAAGTGGCTTAAAACGTTTAAGAAAGTAACAATAATGCATAGCAAACGGGGGAAAACCGGTTTAAATTTGATAGAAATGGGGCAAAATGGGTTAGAAATGAGCGAAAAACTCTGAAACCAGGAAAGAATTGGGCTAAAATTAGCAAGAAAAGAAAAAAAAAGCTTACAAGGGGTTGAAACGTGGCAAAAATAGGATAGAAATTTCCAAAAATGGATTAAAAGGGGTTAGAACTTGACAAAAATGGGTTAGGAAAGGGGAAAAATAACTTAAAAATGGTTAGAAATTGAGAAATTTGGGGTTAGGAAAAGAAACGAAAAAATGCTTAAAACGACTTAGAAAATGGAAATAAAAAAAGGTTTAGCAATGGCCAAAAGTGGCTTAAAACATTTAAGAAAGTAACAAGAATGCATAGAAAAACGGGGGGAAAGCTGGTTTCAATTTGACAGAAATGGGGAAAAAATGGGTTAGAAATGAGCGAAAAACTCTGAAACCAGGAAAGAATTGGGCAAAAATTAGCAAGGAGAAAAAAATGCTTACAAGGGGTTGAAACGTGGCAAAAATAGGATAGAAACTGCCAAAAATGGATTAAAAGGGGTTAGAACTTGACAAAAGTGGGTTAGGAAAGGGGAAAAATAACTTAAAAATGGTTAGAAATTGAGAAATTTGGGTTAGGAAAAGAAACGAAAAAATGCTTAAAACGACTTAGAAAATGGAAATAAAAAAAGGGTTAGCAATGGCCCAAAGTGGCTTAAAACGTTCAAGAAAGTAACAAGAATGCATAGAAAACGGGGGAAAGCTGGTTTCAATTTGATAGAAATGGGGAAAAAAATGGGTTAGAAATGAGCGAAAAACTCTGAAACCAGGAAAGAATTGGGCAAAAATTAGCAAGAAAAAAAAAATGCTTACAAGGGGTTGAAAACGTGGCAAAAATAGGATAGAAACTGCCAAAAATGGATTAAAAGGGGTTAGAACTTGACAAAAGTGGGTTAGGAAAGGGGAAAAAATAACTTAAAAATGGTTAGAAATTGAGAAATTTGGGTTAGGAAAAGAAACCAAAAAATGCTTAAAACGACTTAGAAAATGGAAATAAAAAAAGGGTTAGTAATGGCTAAAAGTGGCTTAAAACGTCTAAGAAAGTAACAAGAATGCATAGCAAACGGGGGGAAAACCGGTTTAAATTTGATAGAAATGGGGAAAAATGGGTTAGAAATGAGCGAAAAACTCTGAAACCAGGAAAGAATTGGGCAAAAATTAGCAAGGAAAAAAAAAGCTTAAAAGGGGTTGAAACGTTGCAAAAATAGGATAGAAACTGCCAAAAATGGATTAAAAGGGGTTAGAACTTGACAAAGTGGGTTAGGAAAGGGGAAAAATAACTTAAAAATGGTTAGAAATTGAGAAATTTGGGTTAGGAAAAGAAACCAAAAAATGCTTAAAACGACTTAGAAAATTGAAATAAAAAAAGGGTTAGCAATGGCTAAAAGTGGCTTAAAACGTTTAAGAAAGTAACAATAATGCATAGCAAACGGGGGAAAACCGGTTTAAATTTGATAGAAATGTGGCAAAATGGGTTAGAAATGAGCGAAAAACTCTGAAACCAGGAAAGAATTGGGCAAAAATTAGCAAGAAAAGAAAAAAAAAGCTTACAAGGGGTTGAAACGTAGCAAAAATAGGATAGAAACTGCCAAAAATGGATTAAAAGGGGTTAGAACTTGACAAAGTGGTTAGGAAAGGGGAAAAATAGCTTAAAAATGGTTAGAAATTGAGAAATTTGGGTTAGGAAAAGAAACCAAAAAATGCTTAAAACGACTTAGAAAATGGAAATAAAAAAAGGGTTAGCAATGGCTAAAAGTGGCTTAAAACGTTTAATAAAGTTACAATAATGCATAGCAAACGGGGAAAACCGGTTTAAATTTGATAGAAATGGGGCAAAATGGGTTAGAAATGAGCGAAAAACTCTGAAACCAGGAAAGAATTGGGCTAAAATTAGCAAGAAAAGAAAAAAAAAGCTTACAAGGGGTTGAAACGTGGCAAAAATAGGATAGAAATTTCCAAAAATGGATTAAAAGGGGTTAGAACTTGACAAAAATGGGTTAGGAAAGGGGAAAAATAACTTAAAAATGGTTAGAAATTGAGAAATTTGGGTTAGGAAAAGAAACGAAAAATGCTTAAAACGACTTAGAAAATGGAAATAAAAAAGGTTTAGCAATGGCCAAAAGTGGCTTAAAACATTTAAGAAAGTAACAAGAATGCATAGAAAACGGGGGGGAAAGCTGGTTTCAATTTGACAGAAATGGGGAAAAAATGGGTTAGAAATGAGCGAAAAACTCTGAAACCAGGAAAGAATTGGGCAAAAATTAGCAAGGAGAAAAAAATGCTTACAAGGGGTTGAAACGTGGCAAAAATAGGATAGAAACCTGCCAAAAATGGATTAAAAGGGGTTAGAACTTGACAAAAGTGGGTTAGGAAAGGGGGAAAATAACTTAAAAATGGTTAGAAATTGAGAAATTTGGGTTAGGAAAAGAAACGAAAAAATGCTTAAAACGACTTAGAAAATGGAAATAAAAAAAGGGTTAGCAATGGCTAAAAGTGGCTTAAAACGTTTAAGAAAGTAACAAGAATGCATAGCAAACGGGGGGAAAACCGGTTTAAATTTGATAGAAATGGGGAAAAATGGGTTAGAAATGAGCGAAAAACTCTGAAACCAGGAAAGAATTGGGCAAAAATTAGGAAGAAAAAAAAAAAAAGCTTACAAAGGGTTGAAACGTGGCAAAAATAGGATAGAAATTGCCAAAAATGGATTAAAAGGGGTTAGAACTTGACAAAAGTGGGTTAGGAAAGGGGAAAAATAACTTAAAAATGGTTAGAAATTGAGAAATTTGGGTTAGGAAAAGAAACGAAAAAATGCTTAAAAACGACTTAGAAAATGGAAATAAAAAAAGGGTTAGCAATGGCCAATAGTGGCTTAAAACGTTTCAGAAAGTAACAAGAATGCATAGCAAACGGGGAAAAACCGGTTTCAATTTGATAGAAATGGGGAAAAATGGGTTAGAAATGAGCGAAAAACTCTGAAACCAGGAAAGAATTGGGCAAAAAACAGGAAGGAGAAAAAAAAAGCTTAAAAGGGGTTGAAACGTGGCAAAAATAGGATAGAAACTGCCAAAATGGATTAAAAGGGGTTACAACTTGACAAAAATGGGTTAGGAAAGGGGAAAAATAGCTTAAAAAATGGTTAGAAATTGAGAAATTCGGGTTAGGAAAAGAAACCAAAAAATGCTTAAAACGACTTAGAAAATGGAAATAAATAAGGGTTAGTAATGGCTAAAAGTGGCTTAAAACGTCTAAGAAAGTAACAAGAATGGATAGCAAACAGGGGAAAATCTGGCTTCAATTTGATAGAAATGGGGAAAAATGGGTTAGAAATGAGCGAAAAACTCTGAAACCAGGAAAGAATTGGGCAAAAATTAGGAAGAAAAGAAAAAAAAAAGCTTACAAGGGGTTGAAACGTGGCAAAAATAGGATAGAAACTGCCAAAAATGGATTAAAAGGGGTTAGAACTTGACAAAAGTGGGTTAGGAAAGGGGAAAAATAACTTAAAAATGGTTAGAAATTGAGAAGTTTTGGGTTAGGAAAAGAAACCAAAAAATGCTTAAAACGACTTGGAAAATGGAAATAAAAAAAGGGTTAGTAATGGCCAAAAGTGGCTTAAAACATATTTGAAAGTAACAAGAATGCATAGCAAACGGGGGAAAACCGGTTTCAATTTGATAGAAATGGGGAAAAATGGGTTAGAAATGAGCGAAAAACTCTGAAACCAGGAAAGAATTGGGCAAAAAACAGCAAGGAAAAAAAAGCTTAAAAGGGTTGAAACGTGGCAAAAATAGGGTAGAAACTGCCAAAAATGGATTAAAAGGGGTTAGAACTTGACAAAAGTGGGTTAGGAAAGGGGAAAAATAACTTAAAAATGGTTAGAAATTGAGAAATTTGGGTTAGGAAAAGAAACCAAAAAATGCTTAAAACGACTTAGAAAATTGAAATAAAAAAAGGGTTAGCAATGGCTAAAAGTGGCTTAAAACGTTTAAGAAAGTAACAAGAATGGATAGCAAACAGGGGAAAACCGGTTTAAATTTGATAGAAATGGGGCAAAATGGGTTAGAAATGAGCGAAAAACTCTGAAACCAGGAAAGAATTGGGCAAAAATTAGCAAGGAAAAAAAAAGCTTAAAAGGGGTTGAAACGTTGCAAAAATAGGATAGAAACTGCCAAAAATGGATTAAAAGGGGTTAGAACTTGACAAAAGTGGGTTAGGAAAGGGGAAAAATAACTTAAAAATGGTTAGAAATTGAGAAATTTGGGTTAGGAAAAGAAACCAAAAAATGCTTAAAACGACTTAGAAAATTGAAATAAAAAAAGGGTTAGCAATGGCTAAAAGTGGCTTAAAACGTTTAAGAAAGTAACAATAATGCATAGCAAACGGGGGGAAAACCGGTTTAAATTTGATAGAAATGTGGCAAAATGGATTAGAAATGAGCGAAAAACTCTGAAACCAGGAAAGAATTGGGCAAAAATTAGCAAGAAAAGAAAAAAAAAGCTTAAAAGGGGTTGAAACGTAGCAAAAATAGGATAGAAACTGCCAAAAATGGATTAAAAGGGGTTAGAACTTGACAAAAGTGGGTTAGGAAAGGGGAAAAATAGCTTAAAAATGGTTAGAAATTGAGAAATTTGGGTTAGGAAAAGAAAACCAAAAAATGCTTAAAACGACTTAGAAAATGGAAATAAATAAGGGTTATTAATGGCTAAAAGTGGCTTAAAACGTCTAAGAAAGTAACAAGAATGCATAGCAAACGGGGGGAAAACCGGTTTAAATTTGATAGAAATGGGGAAAAATGGGTTAGAAATGAGCGAAAAACTCTGAAACCAGGAAAGAATTGGGCAAAAATTAGCAAGGAAAAAAAAAGCTTAAAAGGGGTTGAAACGTTGCAAAAATAGGATAGAAACTGCCAAAAATGGATTAAAAGGGGTTAGAACTTGACAAAAGTGGGTTAGGAAAGGGGAAAAATAGCTTAAAAATGGTTAGAAATTGAGAAATTTGGGTTAGGAAAAGAAACCAAAAAATGCTTAAAACGACTTAGAAAATGGAAATAAAAAAGGGTTAGCAATGGCTAAAAGTGGCTTAAAACGTTTAAGAAAGTAACAATAATGCATAGCAAACGGGGGAAAACCGGTTTAAATTTGATAGAAATGGGGCAAAATGGGTTAGAAATGAGCGAAAAACTCTGAAACCAGGAAAGAATTGGGCTAAAATTAGCAAGAAAAGAAAAAAAAAAGCTTACAAGGGGTTGAAACGTGGCAAAAATAGGATAGAAATTTCCAAAAATGGATTAAAAGGGGTTAGAACTTGACAAAAATGGGTTAGGAAAGGGGAAAAATAACTTAAAAATGGTTAGAAATTGAGAAATTTGGGTTAGGAAAAGAAACGAAAAAATGCTTAAAACGACTTAGAAAATGGAAATAAAAAAAGGTTTAGCAATGGCCAAAAGTGGCTTAAAACATTTAAGAAAGTAACAAGAATGCATAGAAAACGGGGGGAAAGCTGGTTTCAATTTGACAGAAATGGGGAAAAAATGGTTAGAAATGAGCGAAAAACTCTGAAACCAGGAAAGAATTGGGCAAAAATTAGCAAGGAGAAAAAAATGCTTACAAGGGGTTGAAACGTGGCAAAAATAGGATAGAAACTGCCAAAAATGGATTAAAAGGGGTTAGAACTTGACAAAAGTGGGTTAGGAAAGGGGAAAAATAACTTAAAAATGGTTAGAAATTGAGAAATTTGGGTTAGGAAAAGAAACGAAAAAATGCTTAAAACGACTTAGAAAATGGAAATAAAAAAAGGGTTAGCAATGGCCCAAAGTGGCTTAAAACGTTCAAGAAAGTAACAAGAATGCATAGAAAACGGGGGGAAAGCTGGTTTCAATTTGATAGAAATGGGGAAAAAATGGGTTAGAAATGAGCGAAAAACTCTGAAACCAGGAAAGAATTGGGCAAAAATTAGCAAGAAAAAAAAAATGCTTACAAGGGGTTGAAACGTGGCAAAAATAGGATAGAAACTGCCAAAAATGGATTAAAAGGGGTTAGAACTTGACAAAAGTGGGTTAGGAAAGGGGAAAAATAACTTAAAAATGGTTAGAAATTGAGAAATTTGGGTTAGGAAAAGAAACCAAAAAATGCTTAAAACGACTTAGAAAATGGAAATAAAAAAAGGGTTAGTAATGGCTAAAAGTGGCTTAAAACGTCTAAGAAAGTAACAAGAATGCATAGCAAACGGGGGGAAAACCGGTTTAAATTTGATAGAAATGGGGAAAAATGGGTTAGAAATGAGCGAAAAACTCTGAAACCAGGAAAGAATTGGGCAAAAATTAGCAAGGAAAAAAAAGCTTAAAAGGGGTTGAAACGTTGCAAAAATAGGATAGAAACTGCCAAAAATGGATTAAAAGGGGTTAGAACTTGACAAAAGTGGGTTAGGAAAGGGGAAAATAACTTAAAAATGGTTAGAAATTGAGAAATTTGGGTTAGGAAAAGAAAACCAAAAAATGCTTAAAACGACTTAGAAAATTGAAATAAAAAAAGGGTTAGCAATGGCTAAAAGTGGCTTAAAACGTTTAAGAAAGTAACAAATAATGCATAGCAAACGGGGGGAAAACCGGTTTAAATTTGATAGAAATGTGGCAAAATGGGTTAGAAATGAGCGAAAAACTCTGAAACCAGGAAAGAATTGGGCAAAAATTAGCAAGAAAAGAAAAAAAAAGCTTACAAGGGGTTGAAACGTAGCAAAAAATAGGATAGAAACTGCCAAAAATGGATTAAAAGGGTTAGAACTTGACAAAAGTGGGTTAGGAAAGGGGAAAAATAGCTTAAAAATGGTTAGAAATTGAGAAATTTGGGTTAGGAAAAGAAACCAAAAAATGCTTAAAACGACTTAGAAATGGAAATAAAAAAAGGGTTAGCAATGGCTAAAAGTGGCTTAAAACGTTTAATAAAGTTACAATAATGCATAGCAAACGGGGGAAAACCGGTTTAAATTTGATAGAAATGGGGCAAAATGGGTTAGAAATGAGCGAAAAACTCTGAAACCAGGAAAGAATTGGGCTAAAATTAGCAAGAAAAGAAAAAAAAAAGCTTACAAGGGGTTGAAACGTGGCAAAAATAGGATAA